>NW_015505774.1:56934-57366 GCF_001515645.1 Sinocyclocheilus grahami | reverse complement strand
GGCCATCAGTTTGTGACCTCAAGCTCAAGCACACTTGGGTTATGCAGCAGGACAATGATCCCAAACACACCAGCAAGTCCACCTCTGAATGGCTCAAGAAAAACTAAATTAAGGTTTTGGAGTGGCCAAATCAAAGTCCGGACTTAAATCCGATTGAGATGCTTAAACAGTCCATTCATGCTCGAAAAACCCTCCAATGTGGCTGAATTAAAAGAATTCTGCAAAGAAGAGTGGGCCAAAGACTCATTGCCAGTTATCGCAAACACTTGATTGCATTAGTTGCTGCAAAGCGTGACACAACCAGTTATTAGATTTAGGGGACAATTACTTTTTCACGTAGGGCCAGGCAGGTTTGGACAGCTTTTTTCCCTTAATAAAATAAATAATCATTTAAAAACTGCATTTTGTATTTACTTGCATTATCTTTGTGTA
>NW_015505774.1:44301-55542 GCF_001515645.1 Sinocyclocheilus grahami | reverse complement strand
GAACCATGAATTCTGCACTCTATCAGAAAATCCTGAAGGAGAATATCCGGTCATCAGTTTGTGACCTCAAGCTCAAGCGCACTTGGGTTATGTAGCAGGACAATGATCCCAAACACACCAGCAAGTCCACCTCTGAATGGCTCAAGAAAAACTAAATTAAGGTTTTGGAGTGGCCAAATCAAAGTCCGGACTTAAATCCGATTGAGATGCTTAAACAGTCCATTCATGCTCGAAAAACCCTCCAATGTGGCTGAATTAAAAGAATTCTGCAAAGAAGAGTGGGCCAAAGACTCATTGCCAGTTATCGCAAACACTTGATTGCATTAGTTGCTGCAAAGCGTGACACAACCAGTTATTAGATTTAGGGGACAATTACTTTTTCACGTAGGGCCAGGCAGGTTTGGACAGCTTTTTTCCCTTAATAAAATAAATAATCATTTAAAAACTGCATTTTGTATTTACTTGCATTATCTTTGTGTAATATTAAAATGTTTGATGATCTGAATCTTTTAAGTGTGACAAATATGCAAAAAATGTAAAAAACAGGAAGGGGGCCAACACTTTTTCACACCACTGTATATATCGTCTGTTCCTGTTTCCATTTACACCGCGAACCATGCAGCTTCTTTTTTTATTAGATTTTTATAATCTTTTAAAATGTATAATATAAAATAGGACACTGCACTACGGCTAAAATTAGCACTTCCTCCATTTTTGAATTTCTGTACAGAGAGGTCACGCAGTGACGTATCGATCTTCTACTGGTCAGAGTTCACCAAACTTGAACTTTGGAACACAGCGAAATGCGAAATTTTTCTTATGAGCTTGCATTTCCGGTCTTACGCATTCACATGCGTATGAATGGAAGTCAATGGAACGAAAAGTGCAGTGTGACCACCCCTTGAGTAGTGCCGGATTCGCCAAAAGCTTTTGTTGAAAGATGGAGCAAGGGGCGTGGCAGTACTGAAACACCGTCTAAGCTGTTCGCCAATCACAACGCACTGGGACAGCTAACCAATCACAACACATTTTGTTTTTCGGAAGGCGGACCTTCATCAAAGCCGGAACTAATCGAGCCGTTTGTGCCAGGTTGGAGAGAAAGGGATTTTAATAATGTAAATTATGTGAAAAATATTGCGTTTTTCGAACCTCCAAGCATGAGACCATGTTCTAGTACACCCCCAAAACAAAATCAAGACTTTGTAAAAGAGCATAATAGGACCCCTTTAACATTTACATTAGACGTTGAATTTACATTAATTTTTGGTCACCCGACGTCGCAACCAAAATTTAACACATCTTATGACATTGTGTGCTTGCTGGGGCTTTTCTGAGAAGTATAACGTCATACTGCACAGGCCCGCCCACAACTGCTAACGGACTGACGGACACATTTTGCACCTCATGAAGTTGCTTGCGTTCATTTGTTATTTCACAGTTTTTGTTGACTTTAATATTATTTAATATTTTACATATTTTATACTAAAATTAAAGAATGAGTAGGTGTGTCCAAACCTTTGACTTATAGTGCATGTAGAGTTGTACATTTTTAAAATTCAATTGTAATTCGGCTGCATGTAATGAAATCGCATTTTTTCAGATCCTAAAACCGCAATACACAAAGACTCAAGCCACTACACATGAAGGAATATGAGACAGACATTAACCACTAAAGAAAAGTCAGCCAATTCAACATCTTTGTGGCTTTGTGCTTACATTCCACCCACATTCCTGCCTAAAAACGACAGTGTTTGGAATAATTACCACCACGTGTTCAGGCCTACGTGTCACCATTACAAGTGCATGAGAAAAAAGTTATTTCACGGACGGAGTAAATTAATCTTCGGCCTGTTGGTCAATAGTGTTCTCTCGTGTTGTAATATTTCTGTTTTGCTGTCTAATTCAGTGCAACTAATAACAGCTACTCTCCCACTTCGAATTTAGAATGGGAATGGGAATAACACACATCTGTCAAACTTCTTCAGGAATTCTGTCTGGACAAATCATCATGCACAGTTGTGCAGCACAGAGCCAGTTGGCTTCCAGAGCGGCTCATCATCTGTTTCTCTCACTGCATAATTTCACATTTAATTTATGTGTATTTTTGAAATACCTTAGACCAGTGGCAATTTCGGTCCTAGAGATGACAAACAGACTCACCGACAGCAGGGTTACAACATCAAAGCTAGACAAAGAACATAGGCAACATGAGGGCTATTTATATCAAACAATGAGGGTCACATGACAAGAACCAACCGATGATAACATGACACATGAACCAAGGAACCAATGAGAACATAACACACAGTCATGTTCTGTCATGTGATTCCCTTTTCTGTGACCAAACTACAAAATAAAAGACATGAAAACAATGAACAAGAAACAAAACCCAAACCCCACCAAGTCCAGTAGGGTAGTAGAGTTGAGGCCGAACGGGGGAGGGATGGAGGGCCAGGCCTGTGAAGGGGAACAGGACCTGAATCATGACGTGGATAGTGGAGCGATGGCAGACAGTGAAACACTGGAGGACCTGGGCCGTGAAGCAGTGGCAGACTGTGGAACAGTGGAGAAGGAGACCACCAGGTCAGATCCAGAGGAGCATGGAGCCATGGCAGAACCGGCAGAGCAGAAATCCATGGTGGAGCAGGCAGAGCAGGGAGCCATGGTGCAGCAGAGACATGGATAGGCCACTTTACTGTGATAGAGCAGGCAGAAAGTTCTTGAATGGCCTCCTTGGCCATGACAGGACAGTCTGTGAGTTCGAGAATGGCCTCCATGGCTGTGACAAGGCAGACGGTGAGTTTATGAATGGCCTCCATGGCCATGACAGGACAGCAGTGAGTTAATGAACGGCCTCCATAGCCGTGACAGGACAGACAGTGACTTCATGAGTGGGCGCCACCGCCTTTGGAAGGTTCTGCAGCGGAAGCCGCCACCTCTCGAGATTCTGCAGCAGACGCCTCCCTTTCTGGAGGCACTGGAGCAGATTTGTGGAAATGAGAGGCCTCTGGGGCAGACTCATGGACAGGAGAGGCCTTGAAGGCAGATTATTGGACAAGAGAGGCTTCTGGGACAGACTCGTGGACAGGAGAGGCCTCTGGAGCAGTCTCGTGGACAGGACAGGCCTCTGGGGCAGACTCGTGGGCAGGAGAGGCCTCTGGGGCAGATTCTTGGACAAGAGAGGCCTCTGGGATAGACTCATGGACAGGAGAGGCCTCTGGAGCAGACTCGTAGACAGGAGAGGCCTCTGGGGCAGACTCGTGGGCAGGAGAGGCCTCTGGGGCAGATTATTGGACAAGAGAGGCCTCTGGAGCAGACTCGTGGACAGGAGAGGCCTCGACTGGTGGAGGGGTGCAGTGATGGTTGACTTTCTACAACTTTCTCCCATCTCCCGACTGCATCTCTGGAGCTCAGCCACAGTGATCTTTGGGTTCTTCTTTACCTCTCTCACCAAGGCTCTTCTCCCCCGATAGCTCAGTTTGGCAGGACGGCCAGCTCTAGGAAGGGTTCTGGTCGTCCCAAACGTCTTCCATTTAAGGATTATGGAGGCCACTGTGCTCTTAGGAACCTTAAGTGCAGCAGAAATTTTTTTGTAACCTTGGCCAGTTCTGTGCCTTGCCACAATTCTGTCTCTGACAGACATACAGAGACAGCCCAGGGAGCTGCTAGTTTTCATCAGATCGCATAAATCATTGAAAAATTAATAGAAATGATGATTCTGTCTGAAGAAATATGAAGCAAACATGTGTAAATATGTCTATATATCTCCATGTATATGCATCTTTGGATTATAAGCCCTTACTGACGCTGTTCAGTGAAGCAATGTGAACACAAATAAACCGCAATATGAATGCGTGGTGAATTTATATTCCAAATATGACATATACAGATTTATTATTTTTCACTCCTGACATAAATTAATAAATTGCTGTCACTGCAACAATGTTTTATTAAAATAGTGGTCAAATATCAAAGCTAGAGTCTTTAATCTTTCTAATGATGCAGAGTTTGTCCAGTTCAAGTAAGAGTGTGATGTTTTAACGTGCTGTTAAAGTGAAACAACAATAATCTGGGTCTGTCGCTGATCTTTGACAGTTAAGGGGTTAAACGATTCAACACTTTCATCAGTCCTCAAGTGTTTTGGAAAAGACAATGAGGTCCTCCAGAAAAACAAGAACCTCACTCAGATGCATGTCTCCTACTACACACTTCTCCATAAGCCTCTGGAAGGTGCATTCGTTACATCTTGAGGCAACCGGTTAAATTCAAAGAAGCCAAGAGGACAAACAAAGCTGTTTTGTGTTTATCTTCTTCGGCTACTTCGACTTGGTAGTATCCGGATTTAAGGTCCATGACAGAGAACCATTTAGCACCACTAAGTGCTGAGAAAGTCTCCTCTATATTGGGAAGGGCATATGCATCTTTTATCGTGCGCATATTAAGCTTCTGGTAATCAACACAAAGCCTAATTTGTCCGTTTTTATTGCAGACCAACACAATTGGTGACGCAAAAGGGCTTTCAGACTCTCTTATTATTTCAGCATCTAGGAGCTCTCTAAGGTGTTGCCTAACGGCTTCTCTGTCACTTGGATGTATCTGTCTCGTCCTGTAGTCTAATGTGGTGCTTCACCGCAGTAGTATGACCATATGACAACTCATCAACAGCAAAAACCTCTGGTAAGGAATTCAGTTTATCAGAGATACGCTTCTTCCACTCTTCAGGAATTGGCGAGTCATCAACATTGAACACCAACTTCCCAGAGGATACATGATAAGAGCAAGATAGTACCTCGGGTTTCAAAGGAAGAACATGAACAGCTGCCAACTCTGTAATCACACGCTTGGGATGAGGAGTAATATCATGTTCAGTCATGCTCTTTAAAATGACAGGAATCTTGGAACAAGCCTGGTATGGGACATTCACCTCAGCATTTACAACTAATAGCAAGGAAAAGTCTTGGGTTGCTCTAAAACAAACAGAGCTTTTGAAATGCTTTTCTTTATCCTCACTTCACCAGGGATACAGATTCTCTGTTTGGTAGGGATAGTAACTTGGTCTTTCCCCAGTGCTCTAACTTGAATTGGTTGCTTCCCACTCTCATAATTCTGAGCAACATGCTGAAAAAGCAAAGCATAGTCACTGCTGGCTCCAGGATTTTGGAAGAACTTGGACCCTTTTCTCTCTACACCCTGCTGATACAGGCAGTCAAGAGCATTTGTTCCAATCAGCAGTGGGACTCTTCTGTTGAAGTGACAATCTGGAACAACAAGTACAAGAGAAGAAAGTTCTACCTCTGCACCTATGACAGTACGAGGGAAAGTTATGACAACTTGGATGTAGCCAAGATATGGAACGTGCTGCCCACCAGCACCCTCAACCTCAAACAAAGCATGAATTGGTGTAATTGGAAGGGAAGAAAAATGGGTCAAGTAAAACGTCTCCGAAACTGTTGTGACTTGAGACCCTATATCTAAAAGACACTCGCACTCAATGTCTTCAACAAAAACAGAAGCAATGCAACGTTGACCAATAAGACCTTGTGGCAAGAACTCATCTTTAAACCCATTATTCCCTTGGTTTTCTCTAGTATAATTGCCAGCTTCATGGACCATCAGGAGCTGCTACAGGTTTAAAGAAATCTGAGATGGTTCATGCAATTTCTTGTACTTCTCTCATCTTTCCCTTAGCTGTGAATTCTTTTGCGAACAAGCGCAGGGTTGGGTTCCTTTCTGCAGCGGCTTGCAATGTGTCCATCCTCTCCGCACTTAAAGTAGAACCAGGGCCTTGGCATGGTTTTAGAGTTAGATATCACATTAGAGCTAACCACAAGACAGTCATTGGTAACTGTGTCCTCCTTGGAGTTTTTTACACAATTAACTTCACACTTTTTTGTTTCACAGATAAGCAACTTGTTTCTTCAGTGCAGCTATTTCTCCTTTAAGTTTCTGAGTTTCATCCTGTTGGCACTTCTTTGAGGTCTCAGACTGGGGTTCTACATTGACAGGTAGGCCATACACCGAGTGAGCATGTGCATCCGCTTTTGTGCTACCAAGGTGTTTCTTCATTTGATCTAACTTTGCTATCCTTTTGTCTTCCTCTGTCCTCACAGAGAGCAGGAGCTCAGGGAAAGGTGGTGGGTGGTCTTTAAGATGTTCAAGCTGGAGTCCTATTATCATGGTCTGGTCCCAGCACCCTCGACAAAACTGGCAAAGCAAATGTTTACAGGAGCTGGTGGCACTAGCTCCCCCTCTAGATATTGCTCGGTTAAGAAGAGTATGCAGTCTTTGCAAGTATGCTGATGGTTTTTCTCCAGCATTTTGATTTAAGTTAAGAAAAGTTGCAAATAGCTCTTCTCCATCTTCTACTACACCAAAGGCGGATTCAATCTAGTTAAGGTAAGAACTAGGTGAAGTAGTGTTGTTGGTACTTCGGTACCAAGTCGGTATTTAAAAAATGAAAACGTTACGGTACCAGGTTTTTTAAGTACCAGTGGTACCAAGTACCCGGTAAACCTGGTTCTTGATGTGCTATCCGAAAGGTGCACAGCTGCGCTCTCTTCATAAAAGCACTGAGATGTGGTGACCTCAAAAGGAGGAAACACATCAAACTAACAAAACACTTTAAAGACCGACACCCGGATCAAATGAAGAGTTCAAGCAGGCAAGTTTCAATTAAATGTTTTATATTTCGATCTTCTGTTATGCATATTATTTCATATTTTAACTTGAATGTTGGATTGAAATAAACATTGCCGTTATTAGTGTAGTTAATCATTACTATTAGCTAATGCTAATATAATGAGCATTAGAATAAAGTTTTTTTATTAACTATTTAATGCTCTTATAACTTTTATTGGAGTAAAAATACAGGAGGACATGGTGGTATTTACTATTTTTACACACCAGATGATTTTAAATGAATTGTGAATCTAATATCTGCGTGTTAGAGAATGTACAAATGGTTAACATTGTTCATGTCATATCAGTCTGTCAGAAAAGCAGTTATGGGCTTTTTTTTGCGAAGTTTGTTGGTTAGTTGTTATTCTTGGCTGGATAAATCTAGCAGGTATAGATAACTAAATATGTTCACAGTTTGGATTAAATGAAAGTACAGTCAAATTTTTTCTTCTGTATAGAATATCTAACATCAACTTACAGTTAGTGAACAATATAATTGTGCAACATTAATGTTTTTTTAATGTTATTTAATACAAACACTTGATCATTCATGTTTGTTCGTTGTGCATTAAATAATTTTAACTGACAGAACTGATTTTATGTATTAGTAAATTTTTTAATTAACCCTAAGAAGAAGAATTGCTAAATAACTATTGTTTATTGATAGGTCATGTTATCTAACAAATTGAATCTTATTGTAAAGTGTTTTTAATACTATATTTTCCATCTATTTGATATATCTTATCTAAATGTATTATAAAAGCTGAGGTTTGTTATTTACTGAAAAGTTATATTTTAGCTGTTGTCATTGATCTAATGTTGCATTTGATCAGACTGAGTCCATTGCTTTACTTAAGTATATTATATTTTCCTTTTACAGCTGCAGGCTGAGGAAGATCATGAAACACACCAGCAAACCCTAAAACAGACAACAGTTTACAGTTTTTTTTCAGCGGCAGCAGAAATATGACAAAAACTTTTAGGTGAATCTTGTTTACTTTTTTCATACTTTTATTACTTGTGCAAAAACTTGAAACAGTTTTAAATAAGTATAAAGAATGGCATTGATTTTTGTACATTTTATTTTTGTTTGACTTTATTCATAAAAGTAATGTGTTTTTTAATTAGTAAGTTTTTGTGTTTTGCTTTGGTTCTGAAATTGGTACAGAGAACCATGGATTTTCACTGGTATTGGTACCGAATACAGAAATTTTGGTACCGTGACAACACTAAGGTGAAGAACTAACACCTAAAGGCTTGACAATGTCAGCTGCTGGGCTAAGCAGACTTTCTAAGATTATCCTCACTTTCTGAGAATCTGACGAAGAAGGGTCAGAAAGTAGAAGATCAACTTAAGTACGCCAAGTCTTGTAATCAACCTCCCCATTTGGCTTGGGGATTCTGCCGGAGAACGTGCGGATCCGGCTCTGCCTCAAGGGTGAGTGTGCAGACTCATTACGGATAAAATGCTCCACAACTACCTTTTGAATCTGAGGGTTTAGCATGCTTTCGTCAATGTGCACAGGGCTCTGTGGTACATATGAGGGAGAAAAGTTTGGGACTGTAGTTTGAGCTTCAATTAACTCCGCAGGGTTGAGTTCAACATTGTTTTTTCTGAATCATGAGGGCTAGGACTGTGAACAGTAGTATGTGGACCTGCCTCAGCAGCTTGCAAGTCACTTGAATGAAGCTGGACACTCTGAAGCTCTTTCTGTAGAGCAAATAGGAATGCTGCTCTGCCACTTCCTGGGTTCCCCTTCAGGAACTCGAGCTGCGTCGAAGTCGCTTTGGGAACGCCCCTGCGTGACCGCGTTCTGAAGCACGTGTCAAATCGCATCCAGCAGAGCGCAAACCAGCTTCTGCTCTTCAGTAGCGCTCTGTGTATGTGTCTGTCTATTTACTGTTGTCTGTCCACACAAGCATATATAAAAAACAATCATGAAAAAGTATATGGCGAGCGAACGGCATTACAAATGCTGTGTTCCTCCCTCTCCACGATATCTGGCGGCGGGGGATACACACGATTTGTGTGTCATTTCTTTGGGAGCGGAGCATGCACGGTCAGCTTTCGAGGAGCTGATTGTCATCACTGCGAGCTGCTCTCGCTGCACACGCTCCGCTCTCGCCTGGCTGTGTTTGATGAGAACGGCCAGGCTCGTGATCCCGCTGGCAGCGGTCCCACTGTTGCCGAGGCACAGCACAGACTGTTGTCATGGGGATCGCGGGTGGATTTAGCAGAGGGATCCTAGACGGGCTCGTCCTTTTCTCGGTCCTCACCCGCTAGATCCGCCAGACGCTTCATCTATCTTTCTCCGAGGAGGTGGATGTGATGAGTGTCGAAACAGAGGAAACTGTGGACTTGCCACCACAGTCCCTCGCGTATGAGGTGTGATTCGTGATTATGGGGTGTGTTTCGTGCACTCGCCAAAATAAAATATCGTTTGGCCAGCCTAGAAACAGGACGCTCATCCTAAAAATAATTAGACGAGCGTTTTCTGAATCCAGATCACAGCCTTCACGATGGGGGCTTTCTGTTTTTCCCCGATCTCCATGCTGAGGTGTCAAGATGCTACAGCTGTCAGGTCGGTCGTTCCCTGCCGGTCATCCGCTTCAGGGCACCGAACTGGCTCCTCTAATAATACCAGAGGCCAGCCTCGAGAGGCTGGTTCCCTTAGTAGATTTTCTGGTAGCGTTGAAACTTCTACCAAATATCTCAAAATGGGTCCTGCAGATTGTAGAGAAAGGTTACAGAATCCAGTTTGGTTCTCGTCCGCCTTGTTTCAACGGGGTCATCCCCACACTAGTGGGCCCCGAGCAGGTTCTGGTAATGGAACAAGAAGTAGATACTCTCTTGAGGAAGGGGGCCATAGAACGTGTTCCGCCTCTCGAGAGAGCGTCCGGGTTCTACAGCCGTTACTTCATCGTTCCGAAGAAGGATGGAGGGGTTGCGTCGGATCTTAGATCTCCGTCTTCTGAACCGCGCTATCAAACGGCTTCGGTTCAAGATGCTCACTATCAAGCAGATAGTATCTCAAATCCAGTCCGAGGACTGGTTTGTTACGATAGATCTCAAAGACGCTTATTTCCATGTTTCCATCCTCCCTCAACACCGGACGTTCCTAAGGTTTGCTTTCGGGGGAGAAGCATACCTATATTGAGTTCTTCCTTTCGGCCTGTCACTCTCACTCCGCACTTTCACGAAGTGTGTGGATGCTGCTCTGGCTCCTCTGCGACTCCAGGGCATCCGCATGCTCAATTACATCGACGATTGGTTAATACTAGCTCAATCGGAGCAGATGGCAGCTCGGCTTCGAGATGTCATCCTCGCCGATATGAGAGAGCTGGGGTTAAGACTAAATGCCAAGAAGAGTGTTTTTTCTCCACTACAGAGAACCACTTATTTAGGCGTGGTGTGGGACTCAACCTCGATGCAGGCACGTCTGTCTCCTGCTCGAATCGAGTCAATCCTCACGACAGTCACGAGAGTAAGAGAAGGCCAGTCACTCACTGTCAAACAGTTTCAAAGGCTGTTGGGCCTGATGGCAGCAGCGTCCAACGTGATACCTTTTGGCCTGCTGTACACGAGACCCTTGCAGTGGTGGCTCAGAACCAAGGGATTTTTCCGCTTCGCTTCGCATGATCAAGGTCACGCGGTGATGCTTACGTGCCTTAGACATGTGGAAGAAACGTTGGTTACTGGTTCAAGGCCCGACGTTAGGGGCTCCTTGTCGTCGCGTAACGCTAACGACGCATGCCTCTCTCACGGGCTGGGGAGCGGTCATGAGTGGCCGCTCTGCCAAGGGTCTGTGGGAAGGCCATCATCTCCTTTGGCACATCAACTGCCTGGAGATGCTGGCCGTGTTTGGCCCGATGTTAGGGGCTCCTTGTCGTCGCGTAACGCTAATGACGGATGCCTCTCTCACGGGCTGGGGAGCGGTCATGAGTGGCCACTCTACCCAGGGTCTATGGGAAGGCCATCATCTCTTTTGGCACATCAGCTGCCTGGAAATGCTGGCCGTGTTTCGCGCTCTGACACACTTCCTTCCTGACCTAAGGGGGCATCATGTGCTTGTCCGCAGACAACACATCGGTCATGTGCTTATCCGCACAGACAACACATCGGTGGTCTCCTACATCAATCGGCAGGGGGGGTCTGCGTTCGCGCCCCTTGTACAAGCTGGTGCGCCAGATCCTTCGGTGGGCTCAGGGGAAGCTCCTCTCTCTAAGAGCAGTTTACATCCCTGGGTATCTAAATCAGGGGGCAGATATCCTGTCGAGACAGGGGTTGAGGCCCGGGGGATGGAGGCTCCACCCCGAGGTGGTGGAGCTCATTTGGAGGGAATTTTGCCAGGCGGAAGTGGATCTATTTGCGTCGCAGGAAACGACACACTGTCCGCTCTGGTTCTCCCTCACGCATCCAGCTCCACTGGGGCTGGATGCCATGGTGCAGACGTGGCCGAGGCTTCGTCTGTACGCTTTTCCCCCGATCGCTCTGCTCCCGGGAGTTCTGGAGAGAGTACGCCGGGATGGGGTCCGTCTGTTGCTAGTAGCCCCGTTCTGGCC
>NW_015505774.1:42189-43567 GCF_001515645.1 Sinocyclocheilus grahami | reverse complement strand
GCAGGAGCGATTCTCCGCAGGGTTATCTCCCTCCACTCCGAAGGCATACGTGGCGGCCTTAGCTGCACACCCTTCTGGGTGGTCAATCATTGGGAAGACACCCACTTATCACTCGTTTCCTCCGTGGCACCCTGAGGCTGAGGCCGGTACAGCGCACTAAGGTGCCCTCATGGGACCTGGCTGTGGTTCTGGAGGGCTTATGCAATGCCCCCTTTGAACCCATAGAAGAAGTTGAGGTCAAGTTGCTCATGCTCAAGACCATCTTTCTCCTCACTATTTCCTCACTAAAAAGGATCATCTTTCTCCTCGCTATTTCCTGACTAAAAAGGATCGGGGATCTTCAGGCACTTTCTATTTTTGGTTAGGGCATTCCTTTACCCGAGGGCTGGGTATGTCCCTAAGGTGCCCACTTCTTCACTAGGGCTCATAGTACTTCAGGCATTCTGTCCTCCTCCGTTCCAGGAAGTAGGCCAAGAAAGGCTTAATCTGCTCTCTCCAGTTCGAACACTGGATGCTTACGCACACAGAGCTGCCCTGTAACCATGGTTCCCCGAGGGAACAAGACGCTGCGTCTCTTTGCCATACTCCCTGCATCCCTCCAGGCGCTACTTCATCGACGCTTTCTGGTGCTTACGTCACCCCGCTCATGACGTCTCGCTACTCCATTGGACTGATTTGACATGTGCTTCAGAACACAGTCACACAGGGGCGTTCCCAAAGCGACTTCGACGCAGCGTCTCGTTCCCTCGGGGAACCATGGTTAGATACGTAACCTAGAGACAATAGTGTTCATCTAAATATGTTAACACCAGTTCGCTGCCTAACCTCTGCTGATATAGATCACGGACTGTTCTTACATGCCATGTTACAGCAGGGTCTTTTGGGCTTGGCAGGTCTCCTAAACTATCAGGGTCAATCTTCAAAATTGAACTCTCAGATGAATACTGAATGAGAACTCTACCTGCTGGCTGCTCTGGCTCATCGGGGACTCTGACTACTTTTACAATTTCCCCATGTATTTAAAGAAAAAAAACTGTGATGTCCTCAATGCTACAAGTTTTTCTGCCCCTGTAACATACAAACAGTTTTGTCCATGTACATCAAAACAGTTACAAAGATCCATATTTTGTCTTGGGACATCCCTTACCAAAAAGTAGTATACTTCAAGTTTATTTTATTAAGTATACTTAAGTAAAGGTCAAGTGTATTTTTAAGTATACTTTATGTAGCAAGTATACAAATATCAGTGTACTAGTAGTATACTTGTAAGTGTACTATTTCAATACTCCTTGGGACTAAATTGGCCCCCTTTCTAGTATATAAAAGTATACTTAAGTATATTTTAAGTATAACAGTAGTAAACTTTAAGTACACAGCT
>NW_015505774.1:39394-42108 GCF_001515645.1 Sinocyclocheilus grahami | reverse complement strand
TATAACAGTAGTAAATTTTAAGTACACAACTAGTTTACAACAATATTTTTAGCTTGTACTGCAACTATACTAAAAGTGAACTTATATGAATACTGATAGTTTTCTAATTAAATACTTGCAGTAGCATTTTTAGTACACTTTAAGTATAGTCTTGGTAAACTACTAGTTTAGTAGTTTTGTACTGCAAGTATACTTGTAAGTTTTCTTTAAGTGAACTTTACATCATACTTTAAGTATACTACTATGTCCCTATTTAGGTATTAATTTGTATATATTTTGTTACATGAATATCTGAACAAAACACCAAAAGAAAGAACAGGGTATCTGCTTGTAAACAAAAACATTTTATTCTAGCTTCATGCATTCTATTTTTAAACACTTGAATGTGGGTAAGTTTCATAAATAATAAAAAAAATAAAAATAAACAACATTTTGAACAAAAAGCTGAAAAAAAGGCGATAATCAAAACGTAGATAGAGTCGATCAACACCCCAAAGCTTGACAGTCATTATTACCTCTTCATTGGTCGACATTACATCAACTTTACACAGTTTTGATGCTGTTTTATGTCTGATGATCGTGTTAGATTACATGTGGAAGCATCTGTTGTTTCGGTTTCTTCTTCACTTGTGTTTTTTGGAAATTCTGTACAGAAAATGTGTACTAGCGCCCCCTACAGTATAACAATGAAAACACAGATTCTAGGAAAACAAGTATAGCTCAAATATATTTAGACTTTTTCTAAGTAGGCTATAAGTCAAGTATACTTAAAGTATATTTCTAAGAAGTACATAAAGCCCATTTTTGAGAAGTACATATAAAGTAGACTAAAAGTATACTTTCCAATTTTTTAGTTTAAAAGAAGTATACTAATAGCACACTTGAATAAACTTATTTTTCGTAAGGGATATAATCAAGCTCAAAACAGATTTGAAAAAAATGTAGATCCCAAATGTAGATACCCCTCTCAGAATATTGAATGAAAATCGAATCACACAAAATATACATTTACTGAGGTAGTTAACACTACAAGTAAAATTTAACCCAAGCTCCTTGCTGCTGGCTCGCCACTTAAATTGTGTGATTTTTAACTACTTTAATTTGCGATCTAATTGAAAATATCAATTATCTAAGTTCGTTCAAGGAGCTTTGGGGTATTTTTCCTTTTAGACCAAATTCTCATAAATAAATGAACAACTGAAATATCATGAAAAGGGAAACAATAAAATAAAGTAATGCCACACACAATAATTTAAGTTAGCCAGAGATGTATTTTGTGAGGCAATCAATTCAAATGCTCTTTGTTCTGGCACTTTAAAACCAAAGTGATGAACATCAAATGACACTCAGGCCATGTCCATATGTACACGGGTATTTTTCCATTTAAAAAAAAAATCTCCGTCCACATGAAAACGCAAACGCATGCTATGATTCGCTGTCAAGAGCATGCCAAACCAACAGGTGGCAATATAATCTTAACCGTAAAGCCATGTTGGCCAATCAGAAGCCTGAAAAGGACGGGTGGTGGTAGTTGCGTCAACGTGACCCGGAACGAATGGCGTCATTGGCGTGGGGAGATACTTCGGATGGCGAAAATGATCAAGACATGGATTTTCAGGAAGTAAGATACAATAAAAGGAAAAACAGAGTAGCATGGGTGATGGATCTGATTGTGAGCAAACAATTAATAAAGTAAGACATACGAGAATTGAAGCTGATAAAGAGGTTGAAGAAAGAGAAATCAAAGTGATAATTACTTGTGCTAAGCAGTCAGAACAACAAACTCATCCTGTTAAACTGTCAAAAGCAATCGAGAAAGAGATAGGGATAGTGAAAGCTGTATCTTGTCTTAGCAATGGAAGAATAATGATTAAGTGCAAGGATGAAGAACAGAAGCATAACATTCTGAAAATGAAAACACTGGCAGGAGGAAGGATAGCATGCACAGAAATAGGCAATAAAGTTCGAGGGGTTATTTCAGGAGTACCTCTTAATGTAAATATGGATGATATTAAAGGAAGTCTGAGTGGAGGAACAGTGATCTCTGCTAGAAGATTGCAGATGTGGAAAGACAATAAAAGATGTGAAAGCATGAGCGTAATGATTCAGTTTGAAGGAAATACTCTGCCGATAAGAGTGAAGCTAGGATTTGTACGCTTCTTGGTACGAGAGTTCATACCTCCTCCTTTGAGATGTTTCAAATGGGACATACTGCAAATCTTTGTAAAGGGAAAATGCTTTGTGCAAAATGAGGGGGAGAAAATGAATATGGCAAGTGTGAGGAGGGTGTAGAGATTAAATGCTGTAATTGTGGGGGAGGACATAGCGCAGCATATGCAGGATGCCCTGTACAACAAGAAGCTAGTGAAGTACAAAAAATAAAAACGGTGCAAAATTTAACGTATGCAGAAGCTACATGTAAGGTAAAAGCCAAAGATATAGTTGAAACAAAGAGAACTAATGTGCAAGGAATCAGGATGGAATCCTATACCCAGAAAGGAGTAAATCCTGAGAGGAATGAATCGATCTACATATTATGATGAATAAAATTAACTTTGTGGCATTCATTTGTGCGGTGGTAAATGGCACTTCACAAGTGGAAAGGAAATCGGACAAGTTAAAGATTACCGTAGAATGGGCTAACAAATTTCTCAAGTTAACAGGAGTTACAGCAGAGGAGGTCCATGGGATTTTGAAAGCAAAGGAAGGAACTG
>NW_015505774.1:38321-39200 GCF_001515645.1 Sinocyclocheilus grahami | reverse complement strand
TATAGTTGAAACAAAGAGAACTAATGTGCAAGGAATCAGGATGGAATCCTATACCCAGAAAGGAGTAAATCCTGAGAGGAATGAATCGATCTACATATTATGATGAATAAAATTAACTTTGTGGCATTCATTTGTGCGGTGGTAAATGGCACTTCACAAGTGGAAAGGAAATCGGACAAGTTAAAGATTACCGTAGAATGGGCTAACAAATTTCTCAAGTTAACAGGAGTTACAGCAGAGGAGGTCCATGGGATTTTGAAAGCAAAGGAAGGAACTGTTGCTTTGGATACGACTCAGAGTAATAATACATAGTTGTAGAATGTCTTTCCTACTACTACATTAGAATGCCAGGAGCTTTATAGCGAATGGGCAAGAATTAAAAAAAACATATCACAGAAATGAAAAAGGTACCAGACATCATGTGTATTCAGGAGACATGGTTAAATAGCTCCTTGGATTTTAAGATCAATGGATATGTAGTAGAGAGGAAAGATAGAGAAACTGGAAGAGGTGGAGGGTGTGCAACATTTATTAAAGAAGGCATAGCATATAAGAGAATATACAAAAATAATAATGCAGAATGTGTAAGTATAGAAGTAATGGGAATACATGAAGAAATTAGAATTACAATTTTTTATAATCCATGCAAAGAAATAAGTAATACTGTATTAGAAGAAGTAATGGGTGATACACGGAGTAAAATTATTATATGTGGGGATTTTAATGCACATAATGGTTTATGGGGTAGTAAAAATACAGACAATAATGGGATGGTTATAGAATAATTTATAGAAGAGCACTTGCTTGTATGTTTGAATGATGGGAAACCGACAAGAATGGATATAATTAAAGGTGGCATGTCATGTTTAGATCTCACAA
>NW_015505774.1:31832-33427 GCF_001515645.1 Sinocyclocheilus grahami | reverse complement strand
CAAATTTCTCAAGTTAACAGGAGTTACAGCAGAGGAGGTCCATGGGATTTTGAAAGCAAAGGAAGGAACTGTTGCTTTGGATACGACTCAGAGTAATAATACATAGTTGTAGAATGTCTTTCCTACTAGAATGCCAGAATGCCAGGAGCTTTATAGCGAATGGGCAAGAATTAAAAAAAACATATCACAGAAATGAAAAAGGTACCTGTGTATTCATGTATTCAGGAGACATGGTTAAATAGCTCCTTGGATTTTAAGATCAATGGATATGTAGTAGAGAGGAAAGATAGAGAAACTGGAAGAGGTGGAGGGTGTGCAACATTTATTAAAGAAGGCATAGCATATAAGAGAATATACAAAAGTAATAATGTAGAATGTGTAAGTATAGAAGTAATGGGAATACATGAAGAAATTAGAATTACAATTTTTTATAATCCATGCAAAGAAATAAGTAATACTGTATTAGAAGAAGTAATGGGTGATACACGGAGTAAAATTATTATATGTGGGGATTTTAATGCACATAATGGTTTATGGGGTAGTAAAAATACAGACAATAATGGGATGGTTATAGAATAATTTATAGAAGAGCACTTGCTTGTATGTTTGAATGATGGGAAACCGACAAGAATGGATATAATTAAAGGTGGCATGTCATGTTTAGATCTCACAATAACATCAGCTGCCTTAGCCGGTAAGTGTACTTGGAGTGTACATGAAGATAATTTGGGCAGTGATCATTGGCCTGTAGTTTGTGAGATTCAGAGTGCAGTCCAAAGGCAAAACTTTAATCAGTGTGCAAGATGGGGATTTAAGCAGGCAAAATGGAAGGAATTTTATGTGTTGTGTGAAGAAAATTTAAAAAATATGAAGTTGGAAGGGAATATTGAGGAGAAATATGATAAGGTAGTAGGAGAAATAATTTCTGCAGCAAATCAATCTATACCGTTAATAAGAAGTAATGGAAAGAAAAAGAAAAGGGGCGGGCTCTGCAGGAACCACACCCACAAGCGCAGAGCCATTGGGTTCTGATGCCAAATTTGGTCACCCACTGGTGACAGGAGATCCGCCCGTGATGGTAGCTGCCACGGTTGACCCCGAATCGGCTGAACCATCTCTGAAAACCATGGTCTTCCTTGCCAACGTGGAGCAACTAGCAAAATCCTGTGGCAACATTCCCTGATCCTTCGAAGAACTTGAGGTATTAGGGGAAAGGGGGGAAAAGCGTACAATAAGTCTGTCGGCCATTCTTGTGACAGATCATCCAGGCCCAAACTGCCATCCTGTACTTTGAGAGAGTACCATCTCGGGCAATGGGTTGTTTCCGCGGATGCAAAAAGATCTACCTGGGCTGTCCCATATCGAGCCCAAATTTGGGTTATCACCTCTGTGTGTAGCCACCACTCCCCTGGGAGAGACCCCATCCTGGACAGAATGTCGGCTGCTCTGTTCGCTGTCCCCGGAATGTGGATTGCTCTTAGCGAGGACAGCCGTGGACATGCCCATGTTAATAGATCTGTTGCTATCTGAAGGCATCTTAGCGATCTCATCCCTCCTTGGTGATTTATGTGGTAAATTGCAGAGGTACTGTCCGT
>NW_015505774.1:30584-31702 GCF_001515645.1 Sinocyclocheilus grahami | reverse complement strand
ACCTGTCAGTGATGCATCGGTTGTGATCACTGATCTCCTGTGGGGAATATTGTCCAGTAGGGCTCCCCTGCGAAAGAAACTCCTGTTCCTCCAGGGAAGTAAGGCTCGCATGCAGGCCTGTGAAACACACAGCTTCTTCCTCCAATCCTCTCTCGGATGAAGACGAAAACAGTTGAACCACCGTTGTTTAGGGCATGCCCTCAACAGACCTAAGGGAATTACTACTGATGCCGCTGCTATCATGCCTAATAGCTTCTGGACCCTGTGGGCTGTCACAATCTTCCCTGTTTGGAAGTGATTTATTGCTTTCTCCAGGCTTTCTATTCTCCGAGGAGTAAGACATACCTCCACTGTCAAGGAATTGAACTGTAGACCCAGGAAATCCACCTGCTGTTTTGGCTGGAGACTGCTCTTCCTCCAATTCACAGTGAACCCCAGGAACTGAATATGGGCTAGAACTTCTTCTGTGTTCCGAATCACCTGCTCTCGAGAATGAGCACAAATTAGCCAATCGTCCAGATATGGCAGGATCTTGATCCCACGTAACTGAAGGGGAGCTAAGGCGGCTGCAACCACCCGAGTGAAGATTCTTAGTGCTAATGACAGGCCGAATAGTAGAACCCTGAACTGAAAGGCTTGGCCTTGAAAAGCAAAGCGGAGGAAGGGCCTGTGCTCTGGGCAAATTGGAACATGAAAATAGGCATCTTTTAGATCCAGAGATGTGAACCATTCTCCTGATCTTATGGACTGCATTACAATCCTTGTATGGATCATTTTGAATGGAAGAACTTTCAAGTATCGGTTGAGTTCCCTGAGGTCTAGAACGGGATGATGACCGCCGTCTTTTTTTGGCACTATGAAATAAGTTAAATAAAATCCATTCTGCTGTGCGTTGAAGGGCACCTTTGAAATTGCTCCTTTTTGTAAGAGATTTTCTATCTCTTCTACCAGTATGGAGTTCAGTAGTGGGTCCCTGACAACAGTCATTCGGACTTTTGAAAAGGGTGGAGGGCACCGTCGAAATTGCAGTCTGTACCTGTGAGCTATGGTGGATAAAACCCACGGGTCTGAGACTATTTTTTCCCAACTGCCCCGCAAAAGTTGGGAGGAACAGTCGA
>NW_015505774.1:29887-30523 GCF_001515645.1 Sinocyclocheilus grahami | reverse complement strand
TTTCCCCCCCCGGGGCTAAGAATTCCTCTGGGAATATGTGGGAGGATTCCGCCCTTGGGCACGAAAGCTCTGCCCTTGAACAACAGCTGGATTACTACCCGTGCACCTAAACCAAGCAGGTTATTGCATCCCCTGGTATTCTTTATACTTCTGCCTGGAGGCTGTGGGAGGTTTATGACAGGCTCGCTGAACAGTTTCCCTCATTGTGATAGAGCGCTCTGCCCTATCCACCACTTCTTGAGAGTCTGAATGAAAGACCTGACCATGCATCACTGGCAAATTCATTAGCTCACCTCTTATGGCATCAGGCAAAGTGGTTTGTGCCAGCCGTATTTGTCTACGACATAAAATAGCCGAAGACATTACCTCCCCCACATCACGTGTCAGTTGAGAGTGGGCAGCCAAAGCTGAATCAACAAGGTTCCTAGAATCTTGGTAATCCGCGCTTATTGTTTTTCGCAAAGCTGCTAGCAGGATAGCCAAAGCATTACCTGTACGGGCTGCACGTGCAGCAACATTAAAGGACCGTGAAACCAGACGGTCAGTTTTAGCACACTCCTTCCTGGGACAACGAGGGTTATTGGAAGCACAGACGGGGCCTAAGGCAGTCCATGCAGCAATCACTCGTTCTACTGG
>NW_015505774.1:28406-29306 GCF_001515645.1 Sinocyclocheilus grahami | reverse complement strand
AGTGATAGTAAATTCTACCAACTGCAATTCAGCAGAAAAAAAACATCACAATTCACAGGGACTTAAGGTGACATATAAATGGTAAATATGACATATAAATGGTGACATATAAATTAGATAGTTCTTACCAGTACCAGGTCTCTCAAGGCGAGAAAGGTCAAGAGAACGAGCCGCAAGTAAAACCCGCTTTTATACGTGTGGGAGTTCCGCCTCCGGAGTCATGGGCATGACTTTGTTTACATAAGGTCTCGAGAGAAGGCGGAATGAAGGTTATCATTCTATTTAGACCGTTAGTGACGGTCAGAGTGACGTCGAAACAGATCTGATTTACTGAAAACACTGACGGAATTGGTGTTAAGGCCCAGGTATACTTCACTTTCCGCGTTCCGTTCGACAAGCTCGACACAGGCGCAGTACCACCTACTTGACTTGCACTCTGTCTCAACTTTCACATCGCGCATGAGCGGCTGTCTGCAAGCCCTCCTGATGATGAAAACTATGTAATGCGGAAGGTGCATGGACGCGGACGGCCCAAGTATACTTTGGCCTTTAGCGCGAGGGCCGCTTGCTGTGAGGCGGGAGCGACGAGCCAGCAGAGGATATACTGCGTGAGGGGGGCTGTGATTTGATGATGACAGGTATCGGTGATCATTCTCAAGTGATCAGCACTGCTGCTGTTGTATCAGTCAGTGGTTAGATCAGCGTAGCAGTCAAAAAACAGGACAAGGGAAGTCACGTACGCGACAAATCAATTAGGCCCAAAATAAGGGACGTCCCGTCTAATACGGGACGGTTGGCAAACCTACTCCCAGCTGACATATAAACAATAAACCAGCTATTCAAAGATAATTCTCAATATACAGTGGGGAAAAAAAGTATTTAGTCAGCCTCCAATTGTGC
>NW_015505774.1:25505-26217 GCF_001515645.1 Sinocyclocheilus grahami | reverse complement strand
ATTAATGATATATTTGAAAGAGTTAAACCAAGCATTGGGAAGGCAAGCATCATCAAATGCAGATGATGGTGCAGTATAGAGAAGAGGTAGTAATTTAGGAAATGTTGTTAAAGCAATACAAGAATCAATAAATGAAGTTGAAAGGTGGTCAGTAGATTGGGGATTGACGTTTTCAGTATCAAAGACTCAATATATGTTTTTTACAAAGAAAAAGAAAAAGGAACAAATTACTCTGAAATTATATGAACAATTGTTAGAAAGAGTGACAGAGTTCAAATATCTAAGGATTAATCTTTGATGAAAAATTAACTTGGAAGAGACATATTAAGAAAATTGAAAACAAATGCAAAGGAGTAATAAATTGCAAGACTTCAATAGCTAAGTATGAATGGGGAGCAAGGAAAAGTGCACTGTTACATGTATACCAAGCCTTAATACGGTCTTGTATAGACTATGGGTGTGCAGTGTATGGTGCTGCAGCAAAATCAGAATTAAAGAAACTGGACAACATACAGTCCAGAGCACTTAGAATCTTCTGTGGAGCAATAAGATCAATTCCTCTAGATGCCATCAGGGTCGAAATGGGGGAGATGCCATTAGATTTAAGAAGAGAAAAGCCTGCGATGATGTATTGGGTTAATCTACAGGGTAGTAATAAGAGTCATCGTACACGCACAATTTTAAATGATTGTTGGGAATATAAAAAGAATGG
>NW_015505774.1:24296-24711 GCF_001515645.1 Sinocyclocheilus grahami | reverse complement strand
AAATAATAAGAATATGGCAACAAAGATGGGAAAATAGCAGCACAGGTAGGTGGTATTATAATATTGTAAAATCAGTAGGGAAAAAATAACAGTTTTATGGAAGACATAGAAATGAAGAAGTAATGATTTCTAGATTAAGGATGGGTCACACAGGATTAAATTCAACACTTGCATTAATGGGGAAGCATGAAAATGGTATGTGTGATGAATGTGATGTTTTTGAAACAGTAGAGCATGTGCTTTTTAAATGTTGTAAATATGAAGATCAGCGTAACAGTCTTTTTAGCAATATAAGGAACAGACCAGTGAGTGTTGTGGACCTTTTGGGAAAGGGTTTCAGTGACAGTCAGATGTTTAAAGTGATTTTAACATTTTTAGAGCTCACAGGATTACACCACAGGATTTAGTGTTTGAG
>NW_015505774.1:21992-24177 GCF_001515645.1 Sinocyclocheilus grahami | reverse complement strand
ATGTGCGCAAGATATACAGTAGGTGGCGGTAATACTCCTAAGGAGGGAACGGCCATTGAACAAAAAGAAGAAGAAGAAGAAGCCTGAAAAAGTTAGCAGTAGGCGGAGATAACAGCACAGGCTCTGACGTCACAAGCCAAAAACTCCAGTTTCGCTGTCTACATGACAACACTGCAACCGGAGTTTTTGAAAATCATCACCTTGGCAGGAGTTTTCAAAAATGTTCGGTTTCAGTAACCTGGTGCTGCGTTTGCGTGTGGACGAATGGCCAAACCGCCTAGAAATAGCTGCGGTTTTAAAAATAACCATGTGGACAGGGCCTCGATCTCCAACAATTAATTGAGCTTGATAACAGATAACAACAATACAATTGTAACCCAAGAAAACTGATTTCGAAAATCCAAGTTTGAAAAAAAAACAGTTTCAGTCCCATGTAGTGTGTGTAAAAAAAAATCTACTCAGATGATTCAGGTCCAAATGTATCACTGAACAACAGTCCAAGGAAAAAAGAAAACAGTCAGAATATCTCAGAAAACAATCACGGATGTCTTCGACTTATCTTCCACAGTGATTCCACAGTTTCAAATTCAACCTCCCAGCTAGGGTTGCCAACTTCAGAAAATGAAAATGCGGGACAATCACCTTATTGGGGGGTGAGTGACCGTGTATACACACACACACACACATAGTATGCATGAAAATGCGTATTTTTCAATAAAAGACAGCTTATAGATTTAATATGGGCTGCTTTTGGTGCTTGACAGCTTTTTTATCGGTCATTTTGTGTTTCAAGAATAAGGTGCAAGGTTAAGAATTATGCTATTAGTTACTTAAATATTAAATGTTTTTCTCTATTTAACAACATTACAATAGTGAAAGACGACTTCCCTTACTGATCACGTCTCTTGCGTGGCGGGATGTTGGACTCATGAAAAATAATCACGTGGTTTGTATTCATCAAAACGTAAGTTATGACTATAATTATGGATCTGTGAGACTGAAGGATGACCATCACTAACGGTCTAAATAGAATGATAACCTTTGTTCCGCCTTCTCTCGAGATCTTATGTAAACAAAGTCATGCCCATGACCCCGGAGGCGGAACTCCCGCACATATAAAAGCGGGTTTTACTTCCGGCTCATTCTCTTACCTTGAACGCCCCAGAGTTCCGAGCGACAAGGATTAGTGACGGTCATCCTTCGGTCTCACAGATCCATAGTTATAGTCATAACTTACGATCTGTTTCGACCTCACTCTGACCGTCACTAACGGTCTAAATAGGATGACTCATGTCAACAGGGTCACGAGGAACTACAAATCCATACCATTCGCTCCTCGCTGGGCAACAGACATTAAAACAGCAGTGCTCACTGGTGTTGCGCTAGTCACATCAACTCTGTAAAATTTTGTGAACGTACATGGCGTAGACCATGATGCTGCAGCACAAATATCCTCTACTTGAACTCCCTTTAGTGCAGCCCATGAAGTAGCTACACCTCTGGTTGAGTGGGCCCGAACTCCTACAGGAACTGGCAACCCTCTCACTGTATAAGCATGGGAGATAACATCAACCAACCAGTGTGACAAACGTTGCTTCGAAAGTGGCAACCCTAGCCTGGTCTTTCCATGACAAACAAAAAGCTGAGAATGAGATTTTCTCAAAGGCTGAGTAACATTCACATAAGTACATAATGCACTTACTGGACATAGGGAAAGCAAGCCTTCCTGTTTCGTCTGCGAAGGAGGTTGAAACTGAGCCATCTCCAGTATTTGATTCTTAAACTGGGGATTAATTACTTTTGGTAAAAAGGCAGGGTTTGGCCAAAGTGACACCCCTGTGCCCTCTGGCTTCCAACGTAGACAGTTGTCACTAACAGATAGAGCACATAATTATCCTACCCTTTTTGCAGAGCAAATGGCCAAGAGGAAAGCTGTCTTAAGAGACAAAGCTTTAAAATCTGTGTTAGCCAATGGTTCATACGGGGGCTTAGTGAGAGAGTCTAATACGAGAGGCAAGTCCCAACTTGGTGCCCGCAGAGTGTGAGTTGAACAGAGACGACGAACCCCTTTCAGAAACTGGCATACTAAGGGATGTCGGCCTACTGACTGGCCATCAACCCTTCCATGAAATGCAGAGATAGATGAGGCATAGAGCTTGATCGTGCTAGCCGCTTTGCCTTGGTC
>NW_015505774.1:15794-20468 GCF_001515645.1 Sinocyclocheilus grahami | reverse complement strand
GCGGAGATAACAGCACAGGCTCCGACGTCACAAGCCAAAAACTCCAGTTTCGGTGTCTACACGACAACACTGCAACCAGAGTTTTTGAAAATCATCACCCTGGCAAGAGTTTTCAAACATGTTTCAGTGTTTCGGTCTCAGTGACCTGATACTGTGTTTGCGTGTGGTGACGAACAGCCAAACCGCAAAAAGCTGCGGTTTTGAAAATATCCGTGTTTGTGTGGACAGGGCCTTGATTTTATACTGTGATGATTAAATGTTCCTTTAATTTTTTTTAAGTATTACAATAATTGCACTATTAATTGTATTATCGGTTTCAGTAACCTGGTGCTGCGTTTGCGTGTGGACGAACGGCCAAACCGCGTAGAAAAAGCTGCGGTTTTAAAAATAACCATGTGGACAGGGCCTCGATCTCCAACAATTAATTGAGCTTGATAACAGATAACAACAATACAATTGTAACCCAAGAAAACTGATTTCGAAAATCCAAGTTTGATAAAAAACTCTTTCAGTCCCATGTAGTGTGTGTAAAAAAAAATCTACTCAGATGATTCAGGTCCAAATGTATCACTGAACAACAATCCAAGGAAAAAAGAAAACAGTCAGAATATCTCAGAAAACAATCACTTCGTGCAAGGTTAAGAATTATGCTATTAGTTACTTAAATATTAAATGTTTTTCTCTATTTAACAACATTACAATAGTGAAAAACGACTTCCCTTACTGATCAAGTCTCTTGCGTGGCGGGATGTTGGACTCATGAAAAAAAATCACGTGGTTTGTATTCATCAAAACGTAAGTTATGACTATAATTATGGATCTGTGAGACTGAAGGATGACCGTCACTAACGGTCTAAATAGAATGATAACCTTTGTTCCGCCTTCTCTCGAGATCTTATGTAAACAAAGTCATGCCCATGCCCCCGGAGGCGGAACTCCCGCACATATAAAAGCGGGTTTTACTTCCGGCTCATTCTCTTACCTTGAACGCCCCAGAGTTCCGAGCGACAAGGATTAGTGACGGTCATCCTTCGGTCTCACAGATCCATAGTTATAGTCATAACTTACGATATGTTTCGACCTCACTCTGACCATCACTAACGATCTAAATAGGATGACTCGTGTCAACAGGGTTGCGAGCAACTACAAAATCCATACCATTCGCTCCTCGCTGGGCAACAGACATTAAAACAGCAGTGCTCACTGGTGTTGCGCTAGTCACATCAACTCTGTAAAATTTTGTGAACGTACATGGCGTAGACCATGATACTGCAGCACAAACATCCTCTACTTGAACTCCCTTTAGTGCAGCCCATGAAGTAGCTACACTTCTGGTTGAGTGGGCCCGAACTCCTACAGGAACTGGCAACCCTCTCACTGTATAAGCATGGGAGATAACATCAACCAACCAGTGTGACAAACGTTGCTTCGAAAGTGGCAACCCTAGCCTGGTCTTTCCATGACAAACAAAAAGCTGAGAATGAGATTTTCTCAAAGGCTGAGTAACATTCACATAATGCTAAGTACATAATGCCCTTACTGGACATAGGGAAAGCGTACATAATGCCCTTACTGGACATAGGGAAAGCAAGCCTTCCTGTTTTGTCTGCGAAGGAGGTTGAAACTGAGCAATCTCCAGTATTTGATTCTTAAACTGGGGATTAATTACTTTTGGTAAAAAGGCAGGGTTTGGCCAAAGTGACACCCCTGTGCCCTCTGGCTTCCAACGTAGACAGTTGTCACAAAAAACTTGGCTGCACTAAATACCTTAGTAATAAGGGTATTTGAAGGAAACTCCTCTTTCATTGATGATTCATCTTCAACTTCTGCAGAGTCTGAATGAGTTCCTTCACATTGTTAGCTTCAAACTGATCCATTCTCCGTGATAAACTCTGAATAGCTGCTAGGATCTGCAGATGAGTATCAGTGTTACCACCTTCTGTTGTCGGAGCTGGCGTTGGACGTTTAGTTGCCTCAGCCACAAACTCACGGCTTGATTTCTGTGTGGCGTCATGATAGTCACATGAGTGTTTGCGTGGGCGCTTATGACCATGCCTGTCCGATGAACATTCCCTCACCCTACCACGCTCAGGAGCAGAGCTGCATGCCCTATTAGCGCGACAAATTCGTTCATCTCTAGGTAGATCACAAGCTGCAGTGCAGGGATTATCCACATCCTCTTTCAAATGAGCAACTCCCAAGCATGAAGGACATTCCCTATGCCCATCATGAGGGTCCATTGCTGAGCGACAAAACCTGCAGCACTGAGAAGCCATAATACTCCTGGCGCAGTAGGTAAGCCACACACAACACACTGGCTGCGAACAGCAGTGAAATATATCAAGCTGACACGAATCCAAAGACCTGCACCAGTACGCGAACGTACTTAGCAGGCCTTTATCAATCCCAACAACTGCGAACAGTGATATAGGACATGAGAAAATATACAATACTCACCAAAAGTGAAGTATATACAATATCCACTGATGAATACTCTGAAAAACAAATCAGAATAATCCCAATTGAACTGCTAGTATATATAACTAGCCTAATGAACAATAATGCAGTGATAGTAAATTCTACCAATTGCAATTCAGCAGAGAAAAAACATCACAATTCACAGGGACTCAAGGTGACATATAAATGG
Source organism: Sinocyclocheilus grahami (assembly GCF_001515645.1). Lineage (NCBI taxonomy): Eukaryota > Metazoa > Chordata > Actinopteri > Cypriniformes > Cyprinidae > Sinocyclocheilus > Sinocyclocheilus grahami. The sequence goes on along the minus strand of NW_015505774.1, from coordinate 17,821 downwards.
TAAATATGACATATAAATGGTGACATATAAATTAGATAGTTCTTACCAGTACCAGGTCTCTCAAGGCAAGAAAGGTAAAGAGAACGAGCCGCAAGTAAAACCCGCTTTTATACGTGCGGGAGTTCCGCCTCCGGAGTCATGGGCATGACTTTGTTTACATAAGGTCTCGAGAGAAGGCGGAATGAAGGTTATCATTCTATTTAGACCGTTAGTGACAGTCAGAGTGACGTCGAAACAGATCTGATTTACTGAAAACACTGATGGAATTGGTGTTAAGGCCCGGGTATACTTCACTTTCCGCGTTCCGTTCGACAAGCTCGACACAGGCGCAGTACCACCTACTTGACTTGCACTCTGTCTCAACTTTCACATCGCGCATGAGTGGCTGTCTGCAAGCCCTCCTGATGATGAAAACTATGTAATGCGGAAGGTGCACAGACGCGGACGGCCCAAGTATACTTTGGCCTTTAGCGCGAGGGCCGCTTGCTGTGAGGCGGGAGCGACGAGCCAGCAGAGGATATACTGCGTGAGGGGGGCTGTGATTTGATGATGACAGGTATCGGTGATCATTCTCAAGTGATCAGCACTGCTGCTGTTGTATCAGTCAGTGGTTAGATCAGCGTAGCAGTCAAAAAACAGGACTAGGGAAGTCACGTACGGGACAAATCAATTAGGCCCAAAATAAGGGACGTCCCGGCTAATACGGGACGGTTGGCAACCCTACTCCCAGCTGACATATAAACAATAAACCAGCTATTCAAAGATAATTCTCAATATATATGCTTATTTTAATCAGCATAGTCAAAATTACTCACATGCTATGCGATTTGTCCGTGCTTTATGCACATTCACTCTGCGCGCTAATTGCTGCACTCTCTCCCGACATGAACTACCCCACCTCTTAAAGGAGCAGTACCAGGTTTTAAAGAAGTAAAAAAGGATAGAATTATCAAGGGTTACATGGACAAGCAAAAGAAATGAAGTTTAACTAAAAATAACAAAATCTGTTTTTATTAAAGTATACTATATTTAAAAAGAATGAATACGCAAAATATATTTGACTTAAATAGTGTGACGAGAGGGGCGGGGCCGAGAGCCGTGGGAACGGAGCGAGGCCGGTGGAGTAAATTCTAATGCGCGACACCTGCGCCACTCACCGGTCTCCAGTCCCATGGAAAAGCTCCGGAATGATAAAAGGAGGAGTGACGACAGTGTTGGACGAGAGAGGACCAGGCCTGGATTTTATTTTGTGTTTTGGTTCTGTTTGTGCACAACAGTCGTCCGCGAGGGGCTGTCACGCTATTTTGTGTTTATTTTATTATTAAAATTTTGTTCAAATGTTCACCGGTTCCCGCCTCCTTCTTCCCGAACTACTAACTTTGTTACAAATAGTTATCAGATTAACAAAATGAAAGGAAAAGACTGAGTGTATATGCTACTGAGTTTCATTCATTTTTGTGTGGTGCGGCGCTCTACAAACAAGTTACCGGAAAGGAAACCCAGATGACAGAAAGCGCATCCTAAAATAAAAGTCAACACATTGCAGTTTCGAATGATCTGAATGATCGAAAATTGCGGAGTATTTTCCACTGTTCGATCTCGAATGCGCCTCACGCACACACATGTGCATTGCAAACATTGCAGCCTGTTCATTATCAGAATAATATACAGTCAACCAAACATATAGATACACTCCTTAATTAAAATAGTCCGTAGTACAATCCACTTTAAGTACAAAGCCTGGTTTACATAATAAATAATAGTTTAGCAATCAAATACATTGCGAATATGGAAACATTTGGATTCATGCCGAATGAGAGAGGTAGGCTGCGTGAGAACTAAAGCGCATCCTAAAATAAAAGTCAACACATTGCGGTTTCGAATGATCGCTATGATCAAAAATTATGGAGTATTTCCCGCTGTTTGATCTCGAAGGCACCTCACGCACACACAATACAGCATTGCAAACGTTGCAGCCTGTTCATTATCAGAATAATAATACAGTCAACCAAACATATAGATACACT
>NW_015505774.1:8451-15731 GCF_001515645.1 Sinocyclocheilus grahami | reverse complement strand
ATCATCAAAGAGAGAGTGGGGAGCCAGAAGTGATAACACATCAGCATCATTCGCGCCTTCCCCAGGACGGGACTGTTGCCCATCCATTGGAACGTCCTCCCTACCGGGAGGTAGAGATAAGGAGGAGGGCCGATTAGCTTCAAACTGATCCATTCTCCTTGATAAACTCTGAATAGCTGCTAGGATCTGCAGATGAGTATCAGTGTTACCACCTTCTGTTGTTGGAGCTGGCGTTGGACCTTTAGTTGCCTCAGCCACAAACTCACTGCTTGATTTGTGTGTGGAGTCATGATAGTCACATGAGTGCTTGCGTGGGCGCTTATGATGATGAACGTTCCCTCATCCTACCACGCTCAGGTGCAGAGCTGCATGGCCTATTAGCGCGACAAATTCGTTCATCTCTAGGTAGATCACAAGCTGCAGTGCAGGGATTATCCACATCCTCTTTCAAATGAGCAACCCCCAAGCATGAAGGACATTCCCTATGCCCATCACGAGGGTCCATTGCTGAGCGACAAAACCTGCAGCACTGAGAAGCCATAATACTCCTGGCGCAGTAGGTAAGCCACACACAACACACTGGCTGCGAACAGCAGTGAAATATATCAAGCTGACACGAATCCAAAGACCCGCACCAGTACGCGAACGTACTTAGCAGGCCTTTATCAATCCCAACAACTGCGAACAGTGATATAGGACATGAGAAAATATACAATACTCACCAAAAGTGAAGTATATACAATATCCACTGATGAATACTCTGAAAAACAAATCAGAATAATCCCAATTGAACTGCTAGTATATATAACTAGCCTAATGAACAATAATGCAGTGATAGTAAATTCTACCAATTGCAATTCAGCAGAGAAAAAACATCACAATTCACAGGGACTCAAGGTGACATATAAATGGTAAATATGACATATAAATGGTGACATATAAATTAGATAGTTCTTACCAGTACCAGGTCTCTCAAGGCAAGAAAGGTAAAGAGAACGAGCCGCAAGTAAAACCCGCTTTTATACGGGTGGGAGTTCCGCCTCCGGAGTCATGGGCATGACTTTGTTTACATAAGGTCTCGAGAGAAGGCGGAATGAAGGTTATCATTCTATTTAGACCGTTAGTGACAGTCAGAGTGACGTCGAAACAGATCTGATTTACTGAAAACACTGATGGAATTGGTGTTAAGGCCCGGGTATACTTCACTTTCCGCGTTCCGTTCGACAAGCTCGACACAGGCGCAGTACCACCTACTTGACTTGCACTCTGTCTCAACTTTCACATCGCGCATGAGTGGCTGTCTGCAAGCCCTCCTGATGATGAAAACTATGTAATGCGGAAGGTGCACAGACGCGGACGGCCCAAGTATACTTTGGCCTTTAGCGCGAGGGCCGCTTGCTGTGAGGCGGGAGCGACGAGCCAGCAGAGGATATACTGCGTGAGGGGGGCTGTGATTTGATGATGACAGGTATCGGTGATCATTCTCAAGTGATCAGCACTGCTGCTGTTGTATCAGTCAGTGGTTAGATCAGCGTAGCAGTCAAAAAACAGGACTAGGGAAGTCACGTACGGGACAAATCAATTAGGCCCAAAATAAGGGACGTCCCGGCTAATACGGGACGGTTGGCAACCCTACTCCCAGCTGACATATAAACAATAAACCAGCTATTCAAAGATAATTCTCAATATATATGCTTATTTTAATCAGCATAGTCAAAATTACTCACATGCTATGCGATTTGTCCGTGCTTTATGCACATTCACTCTGCGCGCTAATTGCTGCACTCTCTCCCGACATGAACTACCCCACCTCTTAAAGGAGCAGTACCAGGTTTTAAAGAAGTAAAAAAGGATAGAATTATCAAGGGTTACATGGACAAGCAAAAGAAATGAAGTTTAACTAAAAATAACAAAATCTGTTTTTATTAAAGTATACTATATTTAAAAAGAATGAATACGCAAAATATATTTGACTTAAATAGTGTGACGAGAGGGGCGGGGCCGAGAGCCGTGGGAACGGAGCGAGGCCGGTGGAGTAAATTCTAATGCGCGACACCTGCGCCACTCACCGGTCTCCAGTCCCATGGAAAAGCTCCGGAATGATAAAAGGAGGAGTGACGACAGTGTTGGACGAGAGAGGACCAGGCCTGGATTTTATTTTGTGTTTTGGTTCTGTTTGTGCACAACAGTCGTCCGCGAGGGGCTGTCACGCTATTTTGTGTTTATTTTATTATTAAAATTTTGTTCAAATGTTCACCGGTTCCCGCCTCCTTCTTCCCGAACTACTAACTTTGTTACAAATAGTTATCAGATTAACAAAATGAAAGGAAAAGACTGAGTGTATATGCTACTGAGTTTCATTCATTTTTGTGTGGTGCGGCGCTCTACAAACAAGTTACCGGAAAGGAAACCCAGATGACAGAAAGCGCATCCTAAAATAAAAGTCAACACATTGCAGTTTCGAATGATCTGAATGATCGAAAATTGCGGAGTATTTTCCACTGTTCGATCTCGAATGCGCCTCACGCACACACATGTGCATTGCAAACATTGCAGCCTGTTCATTATCAGAATAATATACAGTCAACCAAACATATAGATACACTCCTTAATTAAAATAGTCCGTAGTACAATCCACTTTAAGTACAAAGCCTGGTTTACATAATAAATAATAGTTTAGCAATCAAATACATTGCGAATATGGAAACATTTGGATTCATGCCGAATGAGAGAGGTAGGCTGCGTGAGAACTAAAGCGCATCCTAAAATAAAAGTCAACACATTGCGGTTTCGAATGATCGCTATGATCAAAAATTATGGAGTATTTCCCGCTGTTTGATCTCGAAGGCACCTCACGCACACACAATACAGCATTGCAAACGTTGCAGCCTGTTCATTATCAGAATAATAATACAGTCAACCAAACATATAGATACACTCGTTAATTAAAATAATCCGTAGTACAATCCGCGTTAATTACAAATCCTGGTTTACATAATTAATAATAGTTTAGCAATCAAATACATCGCGAATATGGAAATATGAGAGCGGTAGGCTGCATGAGATGTGTTTGCTTTCAGTTTCACGTTAAATTAATTAGTTTTGACCATTAAATTAAAAGGATTTGTTGTGGAGTAAGGAAAACTAAAATAGCCTATAGGCTAGCTGTTGTGTTTATTGTTTGTACATTAGGGCTTAACATTCCACTTTATTTACCTTTATAATTTCTGAATGTATTTGCGGTTTGTGCTTGAAAGTGAAAGTAACTCAAAAGTAGGGCTGTGCAATTAATCGAAAAACAGTTTCGATTTCGATTTTGGCCTCCGACGATTATGAAAATACAATAATCGAGATAAAAATGATTATTGCGCCCCATTCCGGCTCCTATCCAGCGCTTCGCTTTCGTTCATCCATAAAAGCCCAATTTCACATGCAAATAAGTAAAGTTATGTAACGTGACTTTTGCAAATTGGGACGTGCTTGATTTATTGAAGTATATTCAATTTATTCATGTTTTTAAAAGCGTGAAAGAGAACTTGCGCTGTTCCTCAGGAAGATGACGTTATATGCGCTGAGAGATGGAGCAGATCGAACATGGACATGTAAAGTCATCTTTTAGCTCAAGGTGTGCACCTAAATGGTAAAATACACGCAACAAATGTGTTAAAATGCGCCGCTTAGTGATTATTCATCTATACATTAATTGGTCATGTAATTAATTAACGTAAAGAGTTGAAAATGAAAATACGCGTGTAACAGTAAATTGGATCCGTGCAGCTCTTAAAGTGTCAGCGGGCTATTCCTGCTGTGACTGTGTGCTTAATATTAATCAAACAACAAAAGTCAAATTCAAAATCACACACTGCTCTTGAGTGAAGGACTTTAGCTTTAATAAGAAACAAAGAAAGTTTAATTCCTACAGTGAAGACTATGCTGTTTTATTTTACATTTGATTATTAATTTCTGTAGTAGGCCGTTAACTGCTTGAGACTTGCATAAAAAAACAGTAAAGCACAGTTTGTTTCATTTGTATGATGCTTCTGTATTGATACAGCAGCAAATGCTGTGACACAGTTTTGAAAAAGAAACACAGAACAGAAAAGACTAGTTTAAGTTTAAAAGTTAAAGATTTTTTTCTTTGCACCGTTTAATTACTCTGAAATTAGAAACTGAATTTTATTATTGATACTATTATTAATAATAATGAGTTTACAGTGTATGGTGGTTTTGCTGTTGTAAACACTACTGTTGTTGTTGTAGATTTTTTTCTTTCTGTTTTATTTAAAATATAATTCTATTCTAATCCTGTTGTGAATTTATAATTTTTTTTGAATGATAATAATAATAAAAACAGGATTGACAAGTATAATTTGGAGGATGAGGAAATCAGTATAAGCCTGTTTTACTAGTGTTGTGATAATTATTTAATGCACTCTACGTTTTTCAAATAAATACTGTAATAATAATAGTTCAAAGTATGAATAGTTTTTAGTCAAATAACATAAAAAAGACAAGACCCCTCAACGCCCTTTAATCAAACAGCAAGAACGAAAGAGAACAGCCACCTTTGTTTATATTGCTGTGTGTAGAACAACGTTAGCTGCATTTTTTATATTTAATAAATATTTAATTTTAATAAAATGTAAATTTGTCCCCCACACATTATTCAGCCAGGTCTGTTCACGTAGAGGTTTCTAGATTTAAATTTGCATTTAAATTCAAAGAGACAGTAGCGATAGTCTTTGCAAGACCTGGCGATTTATTCGTATCCAAAAAGAGGAGATGTGAATATTAGGAGTGCTGAACACTCTCATGCAGTGCATTTTCCATTCATACTCGAAGCCGGAGGGCGCTCTTGCTCAGAAAGTCCAAAACAGACCCAAACAGATGTAATAACGTATGACGTGCAGGAAATCCCTAATATAGGCAAAAGCATCCGGCTATAGCTGTAGCTGAGCTGAATAAAAAGCAGAAACATTTTTACTGATGAAACGTGAAGACGATAAACACACGATTGCGAAAATATATGGTTTATGTGTGTTTATGAAGTTATCTCCAGGTAATAAATAAATAAACTATATGAATGATGCAGTACTGATTTACATATAATTTAGTATAGAAACTATGAAATATATTTCCTGCCTTATTCTGTGATAAAAATGGTGTTCGTAGTAGCCTTTATAAACCAACCATAAAATTGTCATTAGGAAAATATTAAACAAAAATATTATAGCCCCTTGCTGCAGCCAACGTTACTTCCACAGGCTACATACAGCAATATAAACAACAGCTGTGCATGCTCTCTTCACGTTGTTCTTGTAAAATAATATTAATTTAATAAGTTAACAAGCACACCGCTCCTCTGAGAACTCCACTTACCGGCAGCCGCGGATATTATTGAAGGTATCTGGTAGCATGCTAAATTACTAAAGGTGTCTGAACGTAAGGAATCATCCCGGATTAAATCATCAGGTGAAAGGTCATCAAGTGGATGAATCATATTATTTACGGCTAAATTATTATTCATTAATTTTACTAATAGTTAGATTGTGCAGGCCTTCACAAAAGGGCATTTAATTACAAAGAAAAAATAAAAATAATGCCTTGACAAAAGGGCACTTTGGGCATCAAGGGGAAAAGGGGCAGGTGCTCAAGCACCCACCGCACCCCCCTCTGCACATGCCTGCCTTCAGTTGCTGGTCCCCATTGACTTCCATAGTATTGAAAAAAAAAACACTATGCAAGTCAATGGGGATCAGCAACTGAAGGTGAACTTTCCCTTTAATGGAATTAATTAAATAAATAAATGTATATTGGGTGGAGAAGTAAACCATACCCTTTAATATATATCCTATTCCGTGCTCGAGTGCATGCATAAAGCTTGCCGCAAAGCATCGGTGAAAGTAATGACCATGTGTTGGAAAAAATTGTAAGGAGATATTTTTATTATTTATTAATAAACTAGTGTTTTCTAAGTCAGTGTCAGCTGCAAAGATGAAGTGGATGCTGACTCACCATCTCGGCTATACAGTAGACGTGCCTTTGGAGAGTCAGAGAGTGTTTGTTTTTTATTTGAATTGGTTAATTTCAAAGTAGACATTTCAAGCTTTAAATATATTTCTCATGTCGATGAGGCAAGTAGCCTATACACTGAGCTGTGGTTAATTTTTCTGCCACGCTCCGATGAACGGAGACAGATATGGTAAAAAGTGCATCCTGTTTGTTTCCTTTATTTCACAAAACCACAAAATTTTCTTGATATTGTGGGTGTACACAAATTAAAGTAGACATTTTACAGTTTAAATTATGTTTTACTTGTACCTGTATGGGCTGTATAGGGCTGGCTCGATACCACTTTTTCAAACCGATCCCGATCCGATACCAGAAATTCTGAGTATCGGCCAATACTGATACCAGCGCAGTTTTTTTTAATTTTTTTTTTTTTTTTTAAATCAGTGTAGAATTTCTATACCTCAATGTGTTGACCTGATCATCACTTAAACCCTGTGTTTCCCAGTGTTTTCTATCTGCTATTAAATGTCATTCTGTCTGCTACATGTCATCCCTGAAGTTCCCGTGTTTTGTATTCCTTTGTTTAGTTTGTATTAAATACTAGTTTACGTATTCTCCAGCATATATCCCTGAAGTTCCCGTGTTTTGTATTCCTTTGTTTAGTTTGTATTAAATACTAGTTTACGTATTCTCCAGCATATCCTTCATTCCTTCCTCCCCGAGAGACCGTGACAGAACAGCAGACCCAAACTGAAAGTGAGCGGCCCCTCTTCTCCCCATGTTTATTTTCCGGTTTGTCAAAGTGTTTTTGTTTTACGTTTGTTTTTTCCACTGAGATTATGGAGGAACGAGCGATGTTCATCGCCGTGGCTCAGGCGAGCCCCAACCCTGTCAGCTATGTGAGGGCGTTCGTGCCGCTCGCCCTCGCCAGCTCCCTCGAGGGGGAAAGCCTCGTGACGCTGTTCCGGATCGGGATTACTTACCATCGCCCTGCGGAGCTCCCAGACACCACCAACCTCGACTGGAAGGAGGCAGTCATCCGGTGTCCGGTGTCGGGACACCCTCTGACCCCGACCCGGGCCTCCTCCGCCGGCCATTCCTCAGTCAAGCCTGCCGGACGCGGCTTTCTCCAGCCCGCCGGCCGTTCCGAAGTCTAGTTCCGAAGTTCCTGTGGCAAGCCCGCCAGCCGTTTCTGTGGCAAGCTCGCTGGCCACTCCACAGTCAAGCCCGTTGGTCGTGGCTCACTCCCGCCCAGAGCTCACTCTAGT
>NW_015505774.1:6943-8441 GCF_001515645.1 Sinocyclocheilus grahami | reverse complement strand
GCTCCAGCCCCAGAGCTCGCTCCAGTGTCGGCTCCAGCCCCTAAGATTGCTCCAGTGCCAGCAGCTCGTAAGTGCTTCCCAGATTCCTTGTTTAGCCCAGGAAGGGCTTCTGTTCCCCAGTTAAGCCCATGGAGGGCTCCTGATTCCTCGTTTAGCCCAGGGAGGGCTCCTGATTCCTCGTTTTGCCCAGAGAGGGCTCCTGATCCCCAGTTAAGCCCAGGGAGGCCTCCTGATCACGCGTTTAGCCCAGGGAGGGCTCCTGATTCCTCGTTTAGCCCAGGGAGGGCTCCTGTTCTCGAGCATAGCCCACGAAGGGCTCCTGATTCCTCATTTAGCCCAGGAAGGGCTCCTGTTCTCGAGCATAGCCCACGGAGGGCTCCAGTTCTCGAGTATAGCCTGCGGAGGGCTCCTATCCCAAGTTTAGCCAAGTGAGGGCTCCTGTCCCCGTGCTTAGCCCAAGGAGGGCTCCAGTCTCTGAATATCCTCCAGAGTGCCCTCAAGTGCCCGCTCCTCCAGAGCACCCTCCAGAATTCCTAGTTTTCCCCAAGAAAATTTTGGGGTGGGGCCATATACCCGTGGCCGAGCCAGCTAAGGCCACGGAGGATCCGCCATGGCCTCCTGAGTCCCCTGATCTGCCATGGCGTCCTGAGTCCCCTGAGCCGTCATGGCCTCCTGAGCTCCCTGATCCACCATGGCAACCTGAACTGCCTGCTCCATCATGGCCTCCTGACCATTTCATAGTGCTCTCTACTCCAGTGTAGTGATCTCTAACAGACACCCAGTAGAAAGTAACATGCTTTAGAAACAGCACTAAACTCCAGCAAGATAAAGTCCTTCTATGCAAAACCACTGATCTTTATCTACAGATCAAGTATAATAATAGGAACATTGTATCATCAACAGAGTTCCATAGTCTTGACCGTCATAACCGAACGCGACAATGCGATGGAGGATGACAGACAACTGCAGCAGAGAGAATAGTTTCAGTGAACTTTAATTTAACAACTTAAATATTCATCAAGTCTCAGCCTTTCTCACACAGAACAACCTCCTGGACAGCAATCAATCTGGCTTCAGAAGTGGACATTCGACCGAGACTGCCTTGCTTTCAGTTGTTGAAGCCCTAAGACTGGCAAGAGCATCTTCCAAATCTTCTATACTTATTTTTCTGTATCTGTCAGCTGCTTTTGATACTGTGAACCACCAGATTCTCCTGTCAACCCTATTGGAAAATGGCATCTCAGGAACCACACACCAGTGGTTTGAGTCTTACCTCTCAGATAGGTCCTTCAAGGTATCTTGGAGAGGTGAGGTGTCCCAAGTCGCAAGATCTAGCTACTGGGGTGCCTCAGGGCTCAGTACTTGGACCACTTCTCTTCTCTGTCTACATGGCATCACTAGGTTCTGTCATTCAAAAACATGGCTTTTCATATCACTGCTATGCTGAAGACTGAACTGCCCGGTCCTGCAGATTTGCTTTATACAACATTAGGAAGAT
>NW_015505774.1:5589-6201 GCF_001515645.1 Sinocyclocheilus grahami | reverse complement strand
CTATTCTATTTTAATTCTACTTCATCTATATTTATCTTCTTTTTTATATAAAAAAAACAAACAAAATGTGTGAGCTTTGCGCAAAGAGTTTTGAGATGGAGATTCTTACAAAATTTACTGTTAGAAGCACCGTAAAGAGCCTCGCGCGCGTGAGCCAAACCCATACATTTAACACACTTACTATGCGGGTCGTTGCACAGTAACTCTACAGCACTTCACCACAAGGAGAAACACGGTTCCACTGAAGGCAGTCGCTGAAGTGCAAAATGGAAAACTCGAGGAAATAAGCCGAAACACGGGCAAGATAAATAGCTTCTGAAGGGCTAAACAACCGCTTCTGAGGGAAGGAAATCTGAGGAGCGGATGGCACGTTCACCAGTGTTAGAGTGGATGACGTAGTGACATCGGCGTTGCGCCCGTGCCATCAGTCAATGAATTGGCATGATTCCATACGGGCTTCAGACAAGGGGTGTTCCCACTGTGTTATAGCTACACAGCGTTGAGTGAACCTATAAAAGAGAACACGCTAATAGCTTCCACAGTCCGCACAAATGCTTGGGTATGTGCTTAATAGCGCACATTAACGTAGATAACATTAGAGCGAGTAGACTG
>NW_015505774.1:1739-3534 GCF_001515645.1 Sinocyclocheilus grahami | reverse complement strand
TTTTTTTTGAGAAATGTAAAGTTGAAAACATTTACAGTATGTACAGTAAAGCAGGATATCACGCTTGCAATGAAAATCAAAGAAACAAAACCAAACATGTCCATCTGGGATTTGCGTATTTGTGTAAAGTCTGTGTCTGGATTTAGTGTTTGTGTAAGTGAAGACTTTCTTTAAGTGGGCTTCTTTCCTTTAAAAAAAGATTTTCTTTATGTGCAGTCAAAATTTCAGTGGAAAGGAGTAAAATACAAGAAATGCTGTAGGAAAGCCCCAATCAGTTTCCTTTTTAAATTAATTCACTTGTGAAACTGTGTTTTCTCAAAATGCAAATAACTGGAATTTTAAATATGAATTAAAATACTGAGAATGAATCATAATTTTTCATGTCTAGATTCCATAAAGCATTACAACTCCGGGACGTATTTCATAAGCCTTCACTCCCCAATCCAACACACCATCACACTCAACTTTCATGGCAAAAGTTATCTCCATTTCAAGATAATTCATATATGTGCCTCACGGATCCAATCGCAATCAGCTCTTTATTACAAAATGTCGTCATCACCTGTGCGCTGAACTTTCAACTTTTCAACCTTGAATATCCAGGAAATGACCCTTCCCTTTTGTCTCTCTCATCATTGTTAATGCATGAGAGGGTTCCTGGCTTCTCAGTGCTCCGTTACACCTCATGAACTGTCCCGTGATTCAGCACTCATGATGCCAAAGTTACCCATTTCGGAGCCCTTGCAACCTGGGTATATGACGTGGTCATTGCTGGTTGAGTGAGTTAATGTAGAACTGTGTCTGAACAATCGGGATGCAGAGGTTTGCCTTGCGTAAGTGGTGACGTATAAGATGCGTTTACAGATATGAGTGGGGTCGAGTCACTGAGAAAACAAAATGAGCTCCAAGACGGACTTTGATTTCCCCTTAATTGCAAAACTCGTAAACATTATGAGAACAGAGCAGCGATGCCAGCAACGTGAATGTCACGTAAACCAGCAACCATCCTTTTGTTTAGATCTATCATTAATTGTTTTGTTTATGTGTGTGGATAAGTGTAATTGTCCATACATCAATGACCTCTTCCATTCAAAATTTGACAAAAAGTAAAAAAAAATTGATTAAAAAGTCATAATTATATAAAAAAAACTTTGACTTGTGTCATAAAAATGAATTATCTCAATTTCAATTTGTCCATTTGTATCTCATAATTATGATTGAATTATGTCATCATTTTGACTGCTTCTCTTGGCAAATTAAATGTAATTATCCATGCATCAATGCTCTCTTCCATTCGAAAATGACAAAAGTCAACTGAGATAAAAAGTTTTTTTTTTTTTTTTTATATATATATATATTTTTTTTATTATTATTATTAATTGACGACGTAATTATGAATTGTTGTCTAATAATTGTAACATCAATTTCTACTTCTATCTCATAGTTATGATTTAAATATATCATAATTTCGACTTTTATTATGATTTAGTATCTCATAATTTTGACTTACGTTACAAATATGACTTTATCCCATAAAATACATTTTTATTTCATAATTACAACTTTGCACATGTGATAGGAACAGTGATGCGTTTCTTGCCAAACAGTGCAAATTACTATTTATGTGTGTAATTATCCGTACATTAAAGCTCTCTTCCATTTAGTCACAGCTGTTGTCAGGTTGGTCGTACTACGATTTGAGCTCATTTGAGAAACCTTTCGACTTGAATGATCTTAATGATGTTCATCAAGATCGATCAGCAGAAAATGGTCAAATTTCAATATTATTTGTTTT
>NW_015505774.1:0-1214 GCF_001515645.1 Sinocyclocheilus grahami | reverse complement strand
ATTTGGCTCTTATTACCCCCCTCTCAGCCTCTAAAGAATAACACTTCAGTAATTACAGCACAAATCGTGCCAATCAATTACATGCAAAAGGGCGGTCAAGCAAACACATGAGCGATCTGTGTGGCTCCAATTACATTAAGTAGAATTCCAGAACTGGATTACTGTCAGAACTGTATGTGCGTGTTATATGAGCAATTGAATTATTAAAATGCATGTACAGATAGTTTGGAAGTTTTGTCCCAAGGGTTGTTCCATTTTTGCTTGCTTTTGTAGGATCAATAGTATGATGTGTTCAGGGAGTCACATGAGGACAGATTTTTCCTTCTCAGATGTAATTTCTGAGTCTTCTAGCAATGGAGGACCAATGACATAAGTGTACAGCATAGCTGAGTGTAAATAGTATTATGTAAGTGTTCTGTGCGGGATGAAGGATGGTCTGACGGAACACCAAAACTCTCGTTGAGGTCTTTATACGTAAGAATCTAAAGCAGAAGGCCAATGGTCTGTCTATCTAAATCACAATGCTCTAGGATTTGAACTCCATCTGGAAATAGAGGGAGGGTGAGCATGGGAACAAATGAGAAGAAGAGGGCGAAGGGAAAGAACAGTATGGTACTATCTTCATACTAGCCCACAATCCTCCAGGCATTTTTGTTTGGATGAAATATGCCTGACAGCTGCCGGTGAGCTTGTCTTATCCGGGACAGAGATGTCGAGTGTGTTTGTCGTCATTTGGCTTTTAACGTGTGCAGCAGAAACTAAACAAACTCCAAAGGCCTCATTTCTGCAGCTTCCCCCTAAAATCTTGAAACCAGCAGATAAGTCGAACATTAGAGCTGGACATCTTTGTTATTGCTAGACTATAATGAAAACGCTCAGGATTTGAATTAAACTGAAACTTTTTGCTGCTGTATTATGCAAATAGATTTTGACCTTATGACACTGGATGCATTGGAAATGAGTTTTGTTTGCCCATGAAAATGTGTGGGTGGTTGCCAGGGTGTTGCTAGGTTATGGTGGGAAGTAAACTGTATTATTGCACAGCTTTATATATATATTAGTACATCCAACTTAATCTGCATGCAAACAGTACACTCATGTAAAGCAATATATGTGACGATGAGAAATTTCACTTTTAAAGAAATATATATATATATATATATATATATCTCAGTGGCGGGCCGTGCATTTTACACCTAGGCCTTCAGTGGCGT
>NW_015505773.1:673069-673973 GCF_001515645.1 Sinocyclocheilus grahami | reverse complement strand
ATAGTCATAGTGTTTTAGTGAAGAAAACGCTGTACTTATTCAAACGTAATTTATTATTTACCCTTGCACAAGCCGAGATCTGTCTCCAGGCTGCACGGCGCTTTGTTCTGAATGGAAGCAGGGTGAAGTTAAGAAGTTTTGCTGACAGTTTGAGGATCCAAAGCATTAAAAAGTTTAGTGACAAGCTCTTTTGAATGCTTTTCATTGGTTAAATATTTGTAAAACCCTCAAACAGACATAAGGAAGACCAATAGCAGTGATTTAAAACAATAATAACGAAATATAAGAAAGAGTTTGGATTTTCCACGGCACACCTGACTGGGCTAGGGTATTCCACAAAAGTGGAAACACTTCAGGAGTCGGATTGGTTGAATTATACAGGATTTCCGGTGGACGTGCGTGTCACGTTCTTTAACGTTCCGCCTGGAAACAAAGATGCCGTGACGCCAAACCCCCTCACGAAAGAAGAAAGTCGTCGTGTTTACAACTGTGACGACGAGCACTTGGGATCAACTAAACGTTGGATTTTCAAAAGTATGTGAAATATTTAATGTTCGCGGCATAGAATCTTTAAAATAGTTTTACATACCAGTCTGTTAGTGTGGCGACATTTCCACGCCCGAAACGTGATGCTGAACGAAAGGAACTGTGATTGGTTGTTTGACATGTCGGTCAAACGGCCTCATGGGCGGGCCTTGGCCAATGAAAGCTGCCATGAATTCCAGATCTTCAGCCGTCAGTCTGAAGGTCTGGCTACGCGAGACTAAGTATGTATAACATTTTAACCTGACCATATTACAAAACCTGTAATAAGAAATCATACATTTTAATAAATGAGATTTCTATTTAGAGCAGCTGTTTTTTTTTTTCCTTAAGCAATAGTGTGTTATTAGCTACATTATTA
>NW_015505773.1:671467-673059 GCF_001515645.1 Sinocyclocheilus grahami | reverse complement strand
TTTACCCTTGCATTGCGAACAAGCCGAGATCTGTCTCCAGGCTGCACGGCGCTTTGTTCTGAATGGAAGCAGGGTGAAGTTAAGAAGTTTTGCTGACAGTTTGAGGATCCATAGCATTAAAAAGTTTAGTGACAAGCTCTTTTGAATGCTTTTCATTGGTTAAATATTTGTAAAACCCTCAAACAGACATAAGGAAGACCAATAGCAGTGATTTAAAACAATAATAACGAAATATAAGAAAGAGTTTGGATTTTCCACGGCACACCTGACTGGGCTAGGGTATTCCACAAAAGTGGAAACACTTCAGGAGTCGGATTGGTTGAATTATACAGGATTTCCGGTGGACGTGCGTGTCACGTTCTTTAACGTTCCGCCTGGAAACAAAGATGCCGTGACGCCAAACCCCCTCACGAAAGAAGAAAGCCGTCGTGTTTACAACTGTGACGACGAGCACTTAGGATCAACTAAACGTTGGATTTTCAAAAGTATTTGAAATATTTAATGTTCGCGGCATAGAATCTTTAAAATAGTTTTACATACCAGTCTGTTAGTGTGGCGACATTTCCACGCCCGAAACGTGATGCTGAACGAAAGGAACTGTGATTGGTTGTTTGACATGTCGGCCAAACGGCCTCATGGGCGGGCCTTGGCCAATGAAAGCTGCCATGAATTCCAGATCTTCAGCCGTCAGTCTGAAGGTCTGGCTATGCGAGACTAAGTATGTATAACATTTTAACCTGACCATATTACAAAACCTGTAATAAGAAATCATACATTTTAATAAATGAGATTTCTATTTAGAGCAGCTGTTTTTTTTTTCCTTAAGCAATAGTGTGTTATTAGCTACATTATTACATTTAGTGTTACTAAAGCAGCTGAACCGGGCTTGGAATACGTCAGTCTTTGGCTTTGTCATTCTTCATATCCGAGGTTTCTCTCAGACCAGGGCTATAGTGTTCCCACTGGCATTTACACTTTGAGTGTGCGAGATTTGCAGAGGCAGATATTTTGAGGTTGTCTCCTCCATGGCAAATCCGAGTCAGTCACTGGCAGCTAATGAGGAGTGACACCGCGGAAACATGGACCTGCCTCGCCAACTAGGCACCTTTCAACTGTGCCTGTTTGCTTTTGCAGCTCTACTTGAGAAAAGAAAATAGACAGACAATCCTGAAAAGTATTAAAAAAATGCAATAAATAAATAAAAATCAGTGGATGAACAAATCCCAAGAGTGTGATTATGGTTCTTTTAGCTATTTAATATTTCTGCCACCCAATTTAAACATTTCTACTTTATTGTGAAGCAATTGTACACCACTGCTGTACAGCTATATATGATGAATATATGAATTATTTATGCTTCATAAATTCCTGCTTTACATGTTTTTCTTCTTCTTCTTCTTCTTCTTCTTCTTCTTCTTCTTCTTTCCACAAGGAAACAGTTGTGATTGACAATATACATGCTTAAATGAAAAAAGAAGGGAAAAAAAACATATATGTGTCACGGTCTGCCTATTGTGGAGGAGCGCAGTGCGAGGAGACGTGGAGATGTGGGAGAAGCTTAGAAGAGTCTTTAATAAACAAAACCAGGGAAA
>NW_015505773.1:654273-668445 GCF_001515645.1 Sinocyclocheilus grahami | reverse complement strand
TAACTCATAAAGCTCTTGTAGCAGACTCAATGTCTTATATCATGGCAATCCTTAGGTCAAGACGAACAAATTGCATGTGACGGATTCAACCACTACCAGGGGGAAATTTTTGTTGCATTTGGATTTTTTTGAAAAACCTATTTTTGTGAAATTGTCCTAAGTTTTTTTGAATGATCTGAACCAAACCAGTTCAGAAATATTCTCTGAAGAGTGAATATGAATAATTATCAACAACAACAAAAAAAAGTTGAGTTTTCGACTCACTGTCGCAAAGGGACGCTAAAACATTCAAAAGAGCCAGGGCAACTTTTCCTAAAACTTTTCAACAGAATGAGATATTTGCACCAAATTCAATACAGTAAGACCTCAATCTGAGGTGGTCATATGAGAAAAATTGCGGAGTCTGACATCTGTGTAGCGCTTTAATAGGACAACAAGCATGACATTAGCTATAACTACGCATCCGTTTGACCGATTGACTTGGAAATTCATATGCAGTGACTGTGTCCAAAGTGCCACGGCTGTCTATGAGCACATAGACATATTTAGTATATTTTGAAAAACATAGCCGTCATCGGCCAATGAAGTTTGAGCACCTATTAGACGGGGTTAATGGAGAGCGATCAGAACAAACTTGTTGGGCCTGTTTGACTCATGACCCTAAAGGTCTGTGAGAAATTTGAAAGAAATTGGCCACTGTGTAAATGATTGTTTATTGCATGATTTTTCACACATACACACAATATTCATATCATATGACAGATATCCTCATTCTGAACAACTTTGCCTCAAGAACTACTGCTGTCAATCAAATTGTTTGTTAATTATTCAAGATTACTTAAAACAACTACTTTTGTGAACTAGTCCTAGGTTTTTTGCTTAACCTCAAGAAAACCACTGCAGTACAATTCTCTGGACTCTCTAGGTTAAAAAAAGTTTGAACTTTTTAAATTGGTTAGATATTACAGGGTCATTTAGAAAATGGGTCTGGCCAATTATACCCAAAAGCCAATAAATACTAAACTAAAACTCAAAATGTCATGAAACTATGTGTGCATATGCAGCATATGATTCTAAAGAAGCATGCCAACTTTTATGGAGATTGTGCAATAGATGGCACTATAAATTACCTGGAATTGCCAAAAATGCTCTTTTTAATCATTGATTTAGGTAGATACATGCTTGCTGAATAGTAGGTAATGTATTTTTTTGTTTTTGCTTAAATGCCTTAAAGCGGTTAAACCGTGGTAATCACTGCTTGCAGCTATATTTCAATGTTGCTGTTATGTTCAAATAAGTTATATAAATTATTGTGTTTTGTGGGTTTATTAGTTTAGGGCTGCCTATATTTCCAAAAGTGTCTCCAGAATTCCAAAATTCTAAAATTCTGAGTAATAATAAAATGCACCATTAAAGAATACAATGGTTTACTGTGGTACATGCTTAAAAAAATGTTTTACCATGACACTTTGTGCTATCTTATCTTCCAAAACGTTTGAGGTTTAGATGTCTGTAAATTTCAGGTTTTGGTCATTCTACAAACAACAACAATAATTGGGAACATTTTACATGCTGACTTGTCTCTCCTTCTTTGAAGTTTCATCCAGAAGGGGCTGCTAAGGATCATCATGCCAGGCTAAAATCACACAGTGTGGCCCAATAAACCTACTTGTGTTCATTTGGCTCTGAATGTTTAACAGGGCCCTTGGCACTGCTTAGTGTGCACTATTAACTTGCTAAATTAAAAAGTGCACTCATCATCTGTGAGAAAACCACCAGGACAGGGGAAAACCTGAAAAGGGGGAAAAGCATTTTTAAGTGTTATTGTTCCTGCAGTAGAGAGGGTATTAATTTTAAGAGGCTATTCATTTAAGAGGTATTTGAGCTTGCCATTCACTCTCCCATTGTGTCTCTCTATAGCAATAGCAATTATGAGCCTCTCCAAATGAAAACAGAAGTGAGAGGAGGGCTGCGGCCAGCTTAATAATTCAACATTACTGCACCGTAGGGTTCCTGAGTGCTCAGTAAAACAGGTGCTGAAATAAATTCTTTGGCAGTGGCAAATGTTCACCTTGAGAGCAAGTAAAAGAGATGAGAGATCTTGCAGGGGATGCCCGGGCTGTCAAGGAAATTAAGGCCAATATGACATAATTTTTTTTTCTGCTACGATTTCTTATTCGGATATTAAGAGTAAAATGGGTTGCCTTGCTGACTTTAAGAATATGCAACCTAATTCACAAGTGTATACTATGTAAGTGTAAAAAAATATATACTTCACTGGAACTGTGAAAGTATGCACTTTTGAGTTTCTCAATACTAGTGACTCAATACTAGGGTTGCAAAAAGTCTGAACATTTCTGGAAAATTTCTAATACTTTCCAGAAATTTTAGAAACTTTAACTTAAAATTTTAGAAACTATAAAATATGAACATTTGAAGTGCCTTTCTTGCAAGCCGAATTCATCCCAGAGTCTACCACATTAGCCACTTGACTTGAAGGAAAAAGATCGATGGTAAACCCTGTTGCTTTCTGTTATCTTTGTGTGTTCTCTGTGTACAAATATGTGACTGAATGGGTATTTTCACTGTCCAAAATAGAGACCATGCTCACTCTGCCAAGTCAAGAAGCAATAAGAACACAAATAACAACCTCTTTCCTCAGTCAATCACCCTGCTGAACAATGGACAGCCAGGCTGGAGGGAATGCCTTGTCATTGTCGGCCCACCACTGCATGTTGTCGTCTCGGTTGAGGAATGTCTGGATCAGGAGCCAGCGAAATACCTTCAGAATGTCCCCATTTCAGCAGCTCCTGTTTGGATATTATTTGTGCCAGTATTCCTCCACCAAATCCTCTTAACATTCCAACATTGGCACGATAAAGTATCATTAAGAGCTGCATATTGTACCATCGATAACATAATAATTTACTTGTCTTGTCTGTATCTCAAATTTAGAAGAAAACAATGTTTTCTAGTTGACCTTAGTTAGTTTGATGATTCACAATGCATCTAGTCTTAAATCGGCAAAAGATGTGCAACATCACATCACTCTTGGTCTCACTCCACTAGCTTCTTGTAGACTCTAGACCAGGGATGAGCAACTCCGATCCTGAAGAACCACTTTCCTGTAGAATTTAGCTCCAAACTAATCAAACATACCAGAAAAATCAAACCAAACTCCACAGGACAGTGGCCCTCCAGGACTGAAGTTGCCCATGCCTGCTCTAGACCAGGGGTGGCCAACCCTGCTCCTGGAGGTCTACCTACTTGTTCGGGTTCCTTGCTTCGGTTCCAACCCTGCTTCAACCCACTGCTTGTAATTTTCAAGTAACCCCGAAGAAAGCCACTAGAAGGCAAGCCTGCAACCTTTAGCCAAAAATGCGTAACAGTTAATGCTAATGCTTCCACTGTGGCAGGACGTGGGAAAGGAAACCAGAGGCTGTTTTTTTTTATGGATGTCAATGGAGGAGAGGCTTCAATACGCTGAATAAAAAGCTTATTTGAGGAAACAGCTTATCATTTAATGAATCAACAGGCTATCGGCTAATCTTCAACATGTTTTACACTAAACAATACTTTTTGATTGAACTCTTTTTAGAGTTTACACCGAAATAAAGTTTTATAAAAGGAGTCACTAGCTTTTTGCGGCAGGTGGGATTCACTTCTCATTCATTCCTATGGTATCCGTAAATGGCGATTGAGTGTCGCACAACTCTGACTGAAATTCAGTGATGTCAAGGCTGTAATGTGATTGGTTATTAAGGCACATGTGATCCAAGTTGACCATTATGCTTTCTTCAATAGTAAGTAATACAGACCATCTCATCTCCCTATAGTAAGACAATATGCGTTCTTAAGCGATCTTGCGTCCTTGTGTTCTCGCTCTACGTCATCATTAACCATTGAAGTTCAATTCCAATATGCAAGAACACAAGTACAGAGGACGCATGAAAGTGGATGCGTTCTTGATATCGAGGATGCATCGAATGCAGACTTGAGAT
The DNA here is from genome assembly GCF_001515645.1 of Sinocyclocheilus grahami. Classification (NCBI taxonomy): domain Eukaryota; kingdom Metazoa; phylum Chordata; class Actinopteri; order Cypriniformes; family Cyprinidae; genus Sinocyclocheilus; species Sinocyclocheilus grahami. Next base: position 664,444 of record NW_015505773.1, on the reverse strand, counting down.
AATCGAACCGTTAGAAATCCCAGAAGACGCTGTGGGCGGATGACGTACGAAGCCTGTAAGCTTTTAAACTTCTCACCGCAAGCATGTAAATATGCGACGGCTCGTGAAAGTAAACATTGTCATTTTGTTTGGCATAATTTTAATAAAATGATAAAGACCTGGAAAAAAGCCTGTCATACTTTTTATTGGTAAATTTTTTAACATTTAACATTGACAAAATATAGTTAACATTAAAGTCCGCATGAAATCAAAATTGACTTTATTTACTTTACTGTACTTGAGAGGTGAGGAGCTCTGGTTTGAATCCCATGTGACTACGGTTCGACAAAACAGTTCAAATCTGCATATAAGGAAGTTCAAATGGTACGGTTGCATCAACAAATGCATTTTTATATCAGTTTTGCATTTTTTAACACTATCGGGTAGATTTAGGGTTGGGTTTGGTGTAGGGCATATTTCCAACACGATAGTGCATTAACTTTTAGCGACAGTCCCCGGATATTTGAATTCTGAACCGCTGCAATACATACCTGAAGCAGCGTAATAAAAACACAGCAATACGTACCTATATCAACGTAATAAAAACGTGCCAGGGTTCACTCCGTGGACATTTCTCTTTGAAACTGCGCCGAAACGTGCAGTAAGGTACGTAAAAACGGTGTTGCAGAAAAGTACCCAGAGGTACGTATTTTTATTAAATATACATGCCTAAGCCTAATCATTTTTACAAATAGGCTACATATGGTAAAATAAAAAGAATAATACAAATACTATGATAGTATTGTATATAATAATCTGAAATGTTTTAATATGGCATTAGTTTGTGATGTTATGTGTTATTTACTGTGTCTCGCTCCTTATAACGTTCTGGGACTGTCAGTTCAGCGGCAAGATCACAGCGCATCTCAATTCTCACAAAGATGCGTTCTGTGTTCTCTTGCTTTCAAGGTAGCCTGGCAAGACCGATGTCCACGAGAACACAAGTCCATTTTTAGCATTCTTGGAATTGAGAAACAGCCAATCTCTGCCCCGAACACTTTGATTAGGTGGTTCAGGTGTGTTTGATTGAGATTGGAGTTGAACTCTGAAGGATGATAGGTCTCCAGGAGCAGGGTTAGCTACTCTAGCTTTAGACATAAAGGGCCACGTCTTGATGTGGACCTTCTCATCTAAACACTCATTAGATGTATTTTCCCTCCTATCTCCTAAGGTCAGTGACTGAGCAATGTCTGGTGGTGCCAACACAGCTAGGCTGCTTTCTAAAACCATCAAACTCACTGCCTTTAACAGAGGCATGAACTTCCAACCATCACTTGAGCAGCCAAATCCATTTAACTTGCAAAACTGATTAATCACACACAAAAAAACTAAAGTGCGCATTAAGCAAGTAAATGTGGTCAGGTTTTGAATTCTTGTTAACCCATAGCTTTCACCACTGTTCTGTACTTCTGCCTTAGCTATTGAAATGTATGGTAGCACTACTTCTTGTTTCCACCTTTGGATTACTAGCTTCTGCTTGTATTATTATCATAAGTTGCTTTTGCTAAAATAAATATTAACTAAATAAATGTAAATTGTAAATGAATAATGATGGATCAGAATGTTGACTTAGCAGACATTTGGAAACAGTTCTTGGGGACTTCTCTGGGCATGAATCTCTCCTTGGCATCACATCTGTAGAGGACTTTATTTAGGCTACTCACTATATCATGAGCTCATTGTGTCCTTACATTAACATATGACCTTTGGCCCCTAGGTCCTAAGGAATTGTGCATCTTTACTAAAAGTTTTTTAATTTCATACTGTACTACTAAGGTTGTAAAAAAGGCTGTTTTTGACCACCGCAAACCACTAAATAATATGCATGAACATTTAAAACATTATTTAATATTAATTTCTTGTTTGATTGTTTAGGCAAAAAAAAGAGGATAATTAAAATGTTTATTATTTTCCAAAGGCTAAATATGGAATTGTCACATGTGCTCATAAGGTCCTTATTTGGACGTATACCTATGATGAAAATTACAGGCCTCTCTCATCTTTTTAAGTGGGAGAACTTGCTCAATTGGTGGCTGACTAAATACTTTTTTGCCCCACTGTATATGTTTGTGAATTCCATGAGACCATAGGGTACCCATTTGCTATTTAATGATTCCCTTTTGTAAAATTATTAAAAGCGATATCTTGATCAGCTTGCATCAGGTGAGAAGACATCTGAACAAGAACCAATATCTTTATGCATAAACTCCATTGAATGATGGAAAGCACTATTTGTTTGGCTGGAGAATGAATCAGATAACCTGCAGCAAAGGTGAGGTAAAATCAGTGGATTGGCACCACAATTCATCAGAATGTACATCTTCATATGAATAGTTGATATGATAAATGTTGCCTTGAGAAAGAAAACAAATTGCACTTTATTGCTTGGTTTTTACTGTCATTAAGTTGCTAATGTTTTGTTCAGTACTAATGTTACATTTCTTGTAATGCAAATTAAATAAAAATATTTATATCCAGCTCTAATGTCTTTACCTGGAGCCGACTTTACTTTACGCGGTGACATCAGATACAGATTCATCCTGCCATGGAAATGATGGTATCCTTCATAAAGCCTTTGATTCAGACACAATGCACAAGTCTAAAAACAGCTCTGCTGGGGCTCTAGAATCAGTGCATTGCAAACTGAAATCAGTCAATTCATGTTAATGTCTCAACTGGCTGCTAGTTGCTGCCCAGAAATGGAATAAATGTTTGAGAAAAAAAGCTTCTTTTCAGAACAGCTGAATTTCATCTGATGATATTTAGCTGATGTAGGTGATGTGTCTGCTGAGTTGAGTAAAACACCTGTCATCAGAACATATGCAGTCATTGGTGACACACCATCAGTGATCTTTATACTACATTTGTTTGTTTGACATATCTGTGAACTGTGGAATGAGACCTTAATTTGTGAGGATACAAGTGAATACAAGAACACATGGTTGTCCATAATTAGTCAGTGATAGACTAGGAGATCAGAAATTATGCCCATAAAGTCACAGTGAGGAAAGAAGTAGAAAGCAGGATAGATAAAACAATTCCTAAAAACAATAATAACTAATGAGAAGAGTGACATTTGTGAAAGTTTGCCAGACTCGCACAGCTCTTCATTCTGACAATTCTTTATGTTAAAACAGCATAGCATCAAGAATGGTGCATTTAAATCTATGGGTACCAGAAAACACTTTACTATTATTATTAAAATTAAATATTAAATTATAATATAATATAACCCATTTAAAATAAAAAGGGCATTTTTTCCCCTCGTTCTTGACTGGATCAAACAATTATGATCATGCAACCTTATAATTTGATCTGTTAAATTGATATTCAATTCTTTGTAGAAAGCATTTATTAATTGTAGTAAAAAAAAAAAAATGCTATTTAGCTCTAACTCACATTTCGTGCGAAACCTATTCGATTTTGCCCAAGGAAGTGACATGATTTGGAAACTGTTGGGACAATAAAGACAATAAATACTATTATAATACTGTTTTTCTATTTTCTGTTTTCAGACATTTCCAAAATTTTGCAAAATAGTAAACCTCATGTAAAAAACAAACAAACAAATAAATACAAACCAGTTAATTTATTATTTAGATTGACTTCCTAATATTTCTGAAGGTTAAGCACCTGCAATGACTAATACTTGGGGGGAAAACTAAAATCTTTTACAACACCTGAATAAAGCATCAGTAAATCTCTCTGCTACTTTTGACACTTTTCATGAAATGCTTCATCATTTATATCTGGCAGTGTTTTTACAGTCTACATCTATGGATAATGATCCTCCTGTTGTACTCTGCTGCTTTCTGGGAGTATAGCTTGTCTGACAACAGTGAATTGGGGAAGATTTTCCTCTGTATCCTCTGGAAGAGCACACCCTGGGCCTCTCTGGCCTGCACATCAAAGTTTGAGAGTGAGCTGGCCAGGGGTTTAGATTCCCTGCACCTGCTGCTTACTCTTGGCCAACTCAAATACATTATTCTGCCTGCAGAGCAACTTAATGGCTTCTGTGGGGAGCTGGAAACAAACAGCTATGGTAAGATCGCCCCCTGTCCTGTGACAGGAAGTGCTCCATGCATGCACACTCTGGTACGTCACGAAAAACTAAGGTTGATTGATGACCCAAGTATAAACTCTGAGTAATTCTTAAACTTGGAATGTTTAATAAACTCTGCGTAGGTATATGCACAACTTTCCAGACTGGGATGCTGTCATTTGTAAAACAAGCCATTACAATTGCATATACCAGTGAACATCTGGCGTTACAGCGTCTTTGCTGTTGCACCATTAGGTAGTCTATGCTCTCCACTGAGCAGGCAGAGCCGTTTGTGTTGGACAGGTATAGTACTAAGCAGTGAACAAATCATCGCTAAGAAAAACAGAATACATCTGTTAGGAGACTTGGCATCCTCTCTCTGGCACAGTCACACTTGACTTCAGCAAGGCAGGGCTGTTTTCCATGAGAGTAGCAAGTGACAACATCTGAAATGTCTTTTAAAGGGGAAAATAAAAACAAACCATGATGCAAGTAGGCTACTTAAGTGCCTTGCAATATGTATAAACAGAACCAAAGGGACGACCTCAGAGTTTCCTCAGCCATCAAGTTAATGTCAACTAGCACGGTGACCTTTCTGAACAGTGTCATCTCTTCTCTGGTTTAAATATGAGACATGTAAATGTTCAGCCAAGTCCTTAAAATTTACTGGCCTTTCTTGGCATTCATTTGGTTGTACTGTGAGTGAAATGTGCCACCCACCTTCAGCGAAAGAAAGGCATGAGGGGACTGAATTGATCATATATTGAAGAAATTATAAAAAAATTTAAGAAGTCAACATGCTATAAAACAAAGGACCAGAGGCTGTTTTTATTAGAACTGTTTTCAGCCAAGTCACATCAGGGAATGACATGTGATAGCTTCTCGCCATTAAATACATCAGAATCCTGCACACTCCCTGTGTGATACGCCACAGGTTGTTCTGTACATCATTTATATAATCATATACATTGTCTGTTCATCACAGCTGTTTATCTGCTTAAGGAACAGCCCTAAGGACACTTACCTCAAACCTCAAAGATTTTATCTCCTTGCCGCCGTCGCCTTTGGCCTCTGGCTTATGCACTGAAATGACTCAATTCAGCCGGGATGCCCTTCAATCCCCCACAATCCAAAGACATGCAGGACAAGGTGAATTGGACACTGTACAATTCCCGTAGGTGGAAGTTAGAGTATGAATGTATGTGTGTCTGTTAGTTCCATGATGGACGGGCCATCCATCCAGGGTTTTTCCCTGACTACAACCCAAGCCCCATAGGATAGGCTCCAGCATCCCCATGACCGTACATAAAACAAGCAGTTTGGAGAATGGATGGATGGATGGACAGAAATATGATTATTTCTAATTCTTCTTCTTCTTCTTATTATTATTATTAGTCACAGTAATAATGCATTTGCCTTAACCTGACTTGACTTCATAACTGGTCAAATTCATAAGGACAAAACCGACCATATTTACATTAAAGGGGTCATATGGTGCGATTTCAAGTTTTCCTTTCTCTTTGGAGTGTTACAAGCTGTTCGTGAATAGATAAGATCCCTAAAGTTGCAAAGGCTAAAGTCTCAAACCCAAACAGATATTCTATATATAAGTTAAGACTCGTCCACTCCCTCTTAAAACGCCTCGTTTAAACATGCCCCCACATGTCTACGTCACTGTGTGGGAAGATTTGCATAACACCGCCCAAATGTATAAGCAAAGAAAGAAGGTGTAACTTTGATTCTCTCTGTAGTATTGTTGCCGCCGCCACGTCGTGGAGACGCTGTGTGTTTCATTGTGAAAGGGAAACTACATTGTTTGGTCTTCCAAAAGAGGACACAACTAGAAATCAGTGGTTAAGTTGTATTAATAACACTGTTCCAGAACAGTTCAAACCAAATATTCAGATAAGTGCAACAAATTTTACAGAGGACGAGGACTGTTTCCTGGGAGAGTAGCCTACAATGCCGGTGTTCCGGTGAATTCAGTTCCCCTGTTTCCCCTTTGGCACGCATGCTGACCTTATACAGTCTATGATGCTGACAAATAATGTTGACTCACAGCCTGTAAGTACGTTTTCATATTTAAAGAATTTGCCACTGACAATTCAAACGTGAGTTTTGAGCAGTGTAGAGTAGCACTTGTTGTTGCTTCTCCGATCAAAAAATGCAGACATGGTTTTATGTTTACGCGACATGATGCAATGCAGCACGTAAAAAGACAGTATAAGTAATTATGTCCCCACTGGATGCAACAAATGCCTCATTTATAATGGGTTTTATTGGTTTTGTTTCGTCGCCGGGACACACAGCATCACAGTATGGTAAGGGGCATAACAATTCCATCACACGCTTGAGGAATTCCTAAAGTTTCCTAAAGAGCCCCAAAGTAGCAGAGTTCCGCTCACCGGAATGAATTGTCATTGGAGCTGCGGGAAGAGATTTTCTGTCTCTCCAAAACCTAGTGAGCTGCCTTGCTGTTCACTGTCTGCATTAGCAACTACTTCCGAAGGGGCTACTCATGATGTGTTCTTGTATTATTCTGCTATTTTTCAATTGTTGTTATACACTACTCATGAGCAGGAGTGTACAAACCTGCTCCTGGAGGGACACCTTCCTGCAGAGTTTAGCTCTAGCCCTAATTAAACAGACCTGAACCAGTTAATCAACATCTCCAGGATCACTAGAAACTTGCAGGCTGGTGTGTTGGAGCAGGAAAGTGTCCCTCCAGGAAACATGCAATGCTGCCATGTGTAACCAAAAGAAAGGCATCTTGAAAGGCAGCAATGCAGTCTATGTAGATATTTTTTGGAGTAGATTTTTGTCTGGTGCAGTGTTACCATGAAGGACAGCTCACCAACAGTCAACAGCATGTTTAGAACACAAGACAAGCTTCCAAATTCCACACATGCCCTCTCTGAACTGTGTGTGTGGTTGTCTAGACACAGGTGTTGGACTTTCAAGAACTCCCGTCTGCGTGCATCACAGACGGGAGAGGAAAACTGATAATTCCAGCAGATTTCCTGCAGAATTCTGGTTTGAGATTACATTCTCAGCAGAAGAGATCCCATAAAACCCCAATACAATACTGATAGCCATGGTAACCTCTCAGTGCCATGACCATCCATTCCAGATGAAAGCCTGCCTGAGATTGTTTCCATAACGACTGCGTGGCATGAGCTGCTATACTGCATTTTCCCATGGTGGCTTTTATGGCTGTTTGTCAGCATTCGGTCCTACCAAACGGTTGCTTCTTTCAATCCTGAACTTAAAACTAGGTGCTATAGGTACAAATATTTTTATGTCATGTTTATTTATTTTAAAGTTTTAGATATTGTTTTTCCATAAGGGAAACAATGATGAACTACCATCTGTGTTCATGGAATCTGAGGGTGCAAAAAAATCTATATATTGAGAAAATCGCCTTTAAAGTTGTCCAAATGAAGTCCTTAGCAATGCATATTTCTAATTATACATTTTTTATATATTTAAGGAAATTTACAAAATATCTACCATAAATATATAATGTTTGATGTTGATGAATGTTTTAAAGGATATCCTGCAGTACAAGGCAGTGAAACTTGAATTAGATGATGAACCATGTGTTCACATAAGCACATTTTCTACATAAAATAATACTTGGCACTCTTGATCTACTCTCAGAGGTATTTCCTGACAATTCACATTACTGAATATTAAAAACATTTAAATAATGTTCTTTAACTATGGTTACTGTAACTGACTGCTGAAATTCTGCTGACATTTGTGGTATGATTTCATTCTTTTAGCATGATGGCCTGTAACATGTGCCTACTCTTGCACTCTTTCCCACATGTTGTAATTAACATCTCCATCCATCATTGTTATTCCTTTTAGCAAATTAAGTAAATAAACAGCTTGCTATTTGTTCTAATTAATAGTGTTTGTTAATTAATTCTACTACAGCTGCTGCCCTTTTGTCAAAATTAATCAATGTTTGCTTAGTTATTACCCACAATCTTGGATGTTGCATAACTTTAAAGGGCTTTATGAATTGAGTTTATTATTAGGGCTTTCGTCTTCTCATTGAAAGTCTATAAGCAAACACTAAAACTTCATCCTATATATGTCCACTAAGACAATATAATAATGGAAATATACTTACCTCAAGTGTATGTGTCCCTGTACTTGATTTAAAATACCATTCTCCAGTACAAAATGTTCTGTCCAATAAGTGATTAATGTCACCTCCAAAAATAATCAAGCTAAATGACTTGCTTTTCTGGAGACAAGACATCCCGAACACGTTACAAATTAGCCTGCCAGTTCATAAACAGCTACAGCACAACAACCAAATGTTTATTGGATGTTAAATTTGTAAGTTTGTTATGGAGGTTTTCCTTCAAGACTGTCATGTTCTGTATTCAGTGAGAGTGTAAAGCTAATACATTCTCTGCAGTCCCTCTAAGTTGCAGAACATCTAAGTTGCTGTTAGGCCTCTGCCATGTCCTGCCATTCAATGAAAGCTATTAAGCTATTAAAATTATGTAGGACCTGGTGCCAGGTTATATGATAATGTGTTAAAAATGTGTCTTTTTAGAAATGTTATATATTATCTTGAAAGACACAAATAATATTGTCTCTTCATTTTAAATGGACAGCAATTTAATCATCATTTAATCATGTCAGGCAAGCTGACAAACCTGTTTTCAATATTATTGGGATATATTCAAGTTATAATGACATTTAATGATCTATAAGAATTTCAGAGAAATCTTTGTAAATTTATTATATAAAACTATATCACCGGTGCACCATAATTCTACAAATAAACTGGTTTGAAACTGATAGAAAAAGATTAGACTTAAAACATTTCTTATCCTGGTTATCAGTATAATAGTATAGATGTAATGATCATTTCTCTACATCTAAATATTTTTAATTCAACATTCAAAAAAAACAAAGCAATGAAATTCTAAATGATTTTAAGAAATAAAATAACTGTTCTCTATACATGAAACTAAAAGGGCCTATAGGTGGCGGCAAATGCTCTCTGAATGAGTGAGTTATTCAGTCATTCATTCAACCGATTCGTTCAAACGGCTGATTCATTAAAAAAACGAAGCACTGTCTTTGCGTAACGGAAGAGGTCTGATGCAACAGGCTAGTATATATCAAGTTGGTTTATTGGGTCACAGAGAGTACTGGGGTAGGGTTCAGAGGATGTGATGGTGAGGGAATAGTTCGAAGGATATGATGAGCGGGGTAATCCGGGTCTTTGGCTGTACAGGAGCTGGAATGCAGGCAGGAGAAGCACACACCTCAGCGATCTGGGAACTAGGAGGAACAGGAGACGAAGAGAAACACAGGAGGTAAGTAATGCAGGAAGTATTCAAATGGCAGTAGTAGCAAAGTCATTGAGTCCTCTACGTGTATACGAGACCAGACAGTGAGGGTGTCTGAGGTGTGTGCTTTTATGCAGGCTGGTAATGAGGTGCTTGATTGGTGACAGGTGCTCAGAACTCAGGTGAGCGGGATCGTTGTGATTGGGTGGTGGTGGAGCCTGGCCAATCTGTTACAGTACCCCCCCTCCACGGCCCGCTCCTGAGGGCCGAAAACCCTGACGTTGTGGTGGTCTACCTCTGCCTCGAGGTGCCGGCTGATCAGGATGTGCAGCATGGAACTCAGACATTAAGGCGGGGTCCAGTATATCGGTCCTAGGTACCCATGAGCGTTCCTCAGGTCCATATCCTTCCCAGTCCACGAGGTATTCCAGGTGACCACCACGGCACCGGGACCGCAGAATTTCCTTCACCTTGTAGACGGATCCTTCATCCAGGATCAAGGGAAGAGGGGGTTCCTCCGTCTGGCCAGGCTCTGTGGGGAGAGAGACAGGTTCATGGTGAGGTTTCAGCAGTGATACGTGAAATGTGGGATGAATTCTGTACTGTGAAGGGAGTTGGAGTTTGTAGGTGACCTTTCTGAGGGTTGACTTGTTCCAGGATGGTGAAAGGGCCAACAAATATGGGACTGAGCTTTTTACAGGGCAGGCGCAGTCTGATGTCCCGGGTCGACAGCCATACCTTCTGTCCTGGTTGATAGGTAGGTGTTTCA
>NW_015505773.1:651294-652155 GCF_001515645.1 Sinocyclocheilus grahami | reverse complement strand
GGACTCTTGTACATGGCACAGTCTGGACATCCTTGCACGAACCTTCTCATGTCCCTTGCCATATTGGGCCACCAGAAGCGATCTCGTAGCAGCAAGAGGGTGTTGTTGGCCCCTGGATGGCCAGTGCCTCGGGAGGAGTGAGCAGAGTGAATCAGTGGGGTGCGCTGTGTCCGTGGTACGTACTGGCATCCGGGAGGACAGCCCGGCGGATTGTTGGGAGCCGTGTTGGAGGCAACTGAAGGGGAAGTCCAAGTCCATTCAATGGGACTGACGATCATCTGAGGTGGAATGATACCTTCCGGTTCTTCTGGGCCTTCCACATGACTGTGAATACGAGACAAGGCATCGGCTTTGATGTTTCGGGGACCAGGGCGATAAGTAATGGTAAAATTGAACCTGGTAAAGAATAATGCCCATCGTGCTTGGCGGGGATTTAGACGTTTAGCTTCACGGAGATACTGGAAGTTTTTATGGTCGGTCAGTATGGTGAATGGATGGGCTGCTCCCTCCAGCCAATGCCTCCACTCCTCTAGGGCCAGCTTGATGGCAGGCAGTTCTCTGTTGCCGATGTCATAATTATTTTCCGCCGGGCTGAGCTTCCTTGAGAAGGCACATGGGTGGAGTCGGGCTGGGTTCCCCTGCTGCTGGGACAGCATTGCCCCCACTCCTGTAGTGGAGGCGTCGACTTCCACGACAAATGGGAGGTCGGGATCTGGATGGACTGAGAGTGGGGCACTAGTGAAGGCTTTCTTGAGGGAGGCGAAAGCTTCTAAGGCCACGGGAGTCCAGGACAGAGACTTGGGTTTCCCTTGGAGTAAGTTGGTGAGGGGGCTGGTGATCTTGCTATAGCTGAGAATGAAG
>NW_015505773.1:649257-650768 GCF_001515645.1 Sinocyclocheilus grahami | reverse complement strand
GGGAGGACAGCCCGGCGGATTGTTGGGAGCCATGTTGGAGGCCACTGAAGGGGAATTCCATTCAATGGGACTGACGATCATCTGAGGTGGAATGATACCTTCCGGTTCTTCTGGGCCTTCCACATGACTGTGAATACGAGACAAGGCATCGGCTTTGATGTTTCGGGGACCAGGGCGATAAGTAATGGTAAAATTGAACCTGGTAAAGAATAATGCCCATCGTGCTTGGCGGGGATTTAGACGTTTAGCTTCACGGAGATACTGGAAGTTTTTATGGTCGGTCAGTATGGTGAATGGATGGGCTGCTCCCTCCAGCCAATGCCTCCACTCCTCTAGGGCCAGCTTGATGGCAAGCAGTTCTCTGTTGCCGATGTCATAATTATTTTCCGCCGGGCTGAGCTTCCTTGAGAAGGCACATGGGTGGAGTCGGGCTGGGTTCCCCTGCTGCTGGGACAGCATTGCCCCCACTCCTGTAGTGGAGGCGTCGACTTCCACGACAAATGGGAGGTCGGGATCTGGATGGACTGAGAGTGGGGCACTAGTGAAGGCTTTCTTGAGGGAGGCGAAAGCTTCTAAGGCCACGGGAGTCCAGGACAGAGACTTGGGTTTCCCTTGGAGTAAGTTGGTGAGGGGGCTGGTGATCTTGCTATAGCTTAGAATGAAGCGAAGGTAAAAGTTGGCAAATCCAAGGAATTGTTGGAGCTCCTTAATGGTGGTGGGTTCTGGCCAGGATGTTATAGCTTCCACCTTCCCCTCGTCCATCTGGATACCAGTGCGATCAATGTTATACCCCAGGAACTGCACCGTGGGTTGGTGGAAGGTGCACTTTTCAGCCTTGAGGAATAGGTGGTGCTCTCTCAGGCGTTGGAGGACCTCCGCAATGTGCTGGCGATGTTCGGCCTGGCTCCGGGAGTAGATGAGGATGTCATCTATGTAGATACCAACCACGGGCGCCCTAAGATGATGTCCGCAGTAGACCCTTCCAGAACCAGAAAATGAAGGTATTCCGTATGAAGTTGACCCAGCCGAAGAGTAATGGGGTCAGCCTTCTCTGCCGCTCAGCGGAAGATAATCGTTGCTTCTCCACGATTATGGGTTCTGGTGCCGGTTCTGGAGGGTAACCGGGCTCTGGGAGTGTTACCCTCCAGAACCAGCACCAGAACCCATGAGGGAGGAGGTTGTGGCGGGGACTGGTGTTGCTGCTAAACAGGACTGCATGCGGTTTGAACAACGGACGGACAATTGAATGAATTTTTCTAATCCAAATGAATCATCATATGCAGCGAGCTGTAACCAAAGCTGGGGCTCCAGCCCCTCTCTGTAAGTAGTCAGCAGCGATCTCTCATTCCATCCACTTGCTGCTGCGAGAGTTCTGAACGTCAGCGAGTATTCTGCAATTGACATGGTACCCTGTTGCAAATGGTAGAGTTGCTCTCCCACAGCGGTATCTCCGTCTGTCCTTCCAAACACCTTGCGAAAATGCACCATGAAGTTCAGCAGATTGTGAATAA
>NW_015505773.1:645449-648426 GCF_001515645.1 Sinocyclocheilus grahami | reverse complement strand
TGGAATGGATCGGGGTTACTCATCTGTGCCGTCGGTGTTGGTCCGGTCTTCTGTAATGGAAGAGGTCTGACGCAACAGGTTAGTATATATCAAATTGGTTTATTGGGTCACAGAGAGTACTGGGGTAGGGTTCAGAGGATGTGATGGTGAGGGAATAGTTCGAAGGATATGATGAGCGGGGTAATCCGGGTCTTTGGCTGTACAGGAGCTGGAACGCAGGCAGGAGGAGCACACACCTCAGCGATCCGGGAACTAGGAGGAACAGGAGACACTAGGAGGAACACAGGTGGTAAGTAATGCAGGAAGTATTCAAATGGCAGTAGTAGCAAAGTCATTGAGTCCTCTACGTGTATACGAGACCGGACAGTGAGGGTGTCTGAGGTGTCTGCTTTTATGCAGGCTGGTAATGAGGTGCTTGATTGGTGACAGGTGCAGGTGCTCAGAACTCAGGTGAGAGGGATCGTTGTGATTGGGTGGTGGTGGAGCCTGGCCGATCTGTTACACTTTGTGAATGGCTCACTGAATCATTGTCTGAATCGATTAATTTAAAAACATGGATTCATTCATGAATAACCGCTGTGTGTTGATCAGAGTTGTACGACAGTTCTGATAAGGCTTTATAGGTAATATTTTCGCTGGCGAAATTGCACAAAAATAGACAATACTGATAATATTGTGTCTAAAATGTAACACAAAATTAACTTATTGTTTATTGAACGGTTGTATAAAATAAGTGCAACATTTGCAATCATGCAGATATTTGGGAAAAATCAGCTCTCTTGCTCGTGTCATGTGATATTGGTAAACTCATATGATATTAAGGGAAAAAACCCATCCATATTTTATAGGGGTGTAACGATTCACTCGTTTTCTCGATGCATCGATTACAAACACTGACGATGCAATGCATCGATCTTGAAACATGGACTTTTTAATCGTGAATCACCTATTTCGGACAGTAATCGATTTAAAACGCTAAGAATCGAATGAATCACGATTTCTATAGCGATTCAGTGCTTTCAAAATAAATACACATTAAATTACTACAAGCACAAATTAATGGAGACCTTGAACAGTGTTCGTGCCCTTGTATCTCCTTCACGCGCTCCACTATTTTAAGTACAATACTCAAGTAAATGTGCTTAGTTACTGTCTGCCTCTGCCTGTGACTGTCACAGGATTGCGCTCGCGCTCAGTTCGTCTCTGACACATTTTTTGAGCAGCTGATGTGTGATCTCTCCTTAGTACTCATGGCCAGTAATGCTAAAGTGAAGTAGTTTTACTTTTCTGTAGTTTTTCAATGGCTCTCGGTCATACCGACGACCATGCACTCATGATTTTTGAGAGGGCACGAGTGGGGTGGGGGCTCGTCATGCTTGTCATGTGACACAGCAGCCACAATAGCATTGTATGACTGATATAGGCTTATGTTTTATTTAATTTTTTTCCTTTTTATTCAAAATATTTCCAAACGTGTTAACTATATCAGGAAATATCTCGATTCTCAAACATGTGTAAGTAAATGCGTTTTGCACCAGATTGATCTATAATGGGTGATGGGCAAAGTAGACTAATAGTGTAATCTATTAACTACACATAAAAACCTGACTTTTTACTTAAAGGAACACTCCACTATTTTTGAAAATAGGCTAATTTTCCAACTCCCCTAGAGTTAAACAGTTGAGTTTTAACCGTTTTCGAATCCATTCAGCCGATCTCCGGGTCTGGCGGTAGCACTTTTAGCTGTAGCTTAGCATAGATCATTGAATCTGATTAGCATCTCGCTTTTTATTTATGTGGAATAAAGTCGTTATTTTTGTTTTCTTTGCGCAAAAAGGTATTCTCGTAGCTTCGTGACTTTACAGTTGAACTGATGTCACACGGACTACTTTGTCGATCATCTAGGTACTTTTCTGGACCTTGAGCGTGGTAGTTACCTTGCTGTCTATAGGGCCTTTCGCACCGCTTTAGTTCCAAAACTAAATGTACAGTACTAAAGTACTGGGACGATTCTGCGCAAACTATTTCCCAGTACCATTTAAAGGGTTGCATTCGCACCGACAGTGTGTACTAAGAAGTGACGTAAGCCGGTCGACAGCGTCGTCATTTGTGCGCGGTGTTCAACAACGGAAACAAAGAAGAACAACATTAACAACTGGAGGATGGAGGACGCTGTGATCGGAGCTGTGTTTTTGTTGTGTCTCGCGGGTTTCACAATAATGGACATGGAAAGTCGACGTATACGTAAAGCGATTGAAAGAACGGAAAGGAGGACTAAAAATCTCCAACGACAACCGGCAGTGCTACATTTGCTACAAGTGCCTGCACTTCAGCGTCCGTCCATCTATCGCTGTTCTCCATACTTGCGAAATAATGGGAGGGTCAGAGAGCCCTCATATTTCATCAAAAATATCTTAAATTGTGTTCCGAAGATGAACAAAGGTCTTACGGGTTTCGGATAACACGAGGGTGAGTAATCAATGACAGAATTTTCATTTTTGGGTGAACTAACCCTTTAAATTCACGTCCTTGAATGAGCGTTAGCGTATTCTTTAACCGCTCAGGTAATGTTGGTATAACTCATTTCAGGGGCTGGCAAAATTACAGTGTAAAATTAGTCAGAGCTACAGAAATGAATCTTAATATTTACAAGTACTACTTTCTGCTCGACTCCATATTATAAAAAAAATTAATTTAATAAATCAAAAATAAATTGTGATTTATATCCATTATATGCAGTTTAAATTATGTTGTGTTCATTTGGTATGTCGAGAAAACAAGTTTGTTTTTTTTGTTTTGTTTTTCAAATTCATGGCTCTTATCAGCCTCCGTACACCGGTGCCCGGATGCGCAGCACGGATGAGAGCGTCTGCGCAGTTCACAGATCTACAGATCCCACGGCTCGTTTCAACAGCTCTGCTGATCGCTGTTTGGATGTTGTACAGATCAGCTCTGTCTGCTCACTCACTCATTTAAA
>NW_015505773.1:636702-644106 GCF_001515645.1 Sinocyclocheilus grahami | reverse complement strand
TAATATATACCACAATATTAACTTCCTATTATTGAATTGTTGTAAATAAATATCACATTTGCAACTGGTCAGTGTTCAAAAAATGCTGAGAAATCACTTCATGTAGCCCCACAAGAGTGATTACTGATAAACTGTCTGAAAAAAAGAAAGTCACGTTTTAGAGAAGAAAAAAAATCCCCCACTGACTTTCAAAGCTGCTACATAGTAACGACTTTCTACTTCGAGGACCTTGATAGAAATGTAGTGGAGTGAAAAGTACAATATTTGTCTTTCAAATGTAGTGAAGTTAAAGTCATAAGTTCCCAGAAAAAATAATACTCAAGTAAAGTACAGATACACAAAAAGTGTACTTAAGTACAATACTCAAGTAAATGTGCTTAGTTACTGTCTGCCTCTGCCTGTGACTGTCACAGGATTGCGCTCGCGCTCAGTTCGTCTCTGACACATTTTTTGAGCAGCTGATGTGTGATCTCTCCTTAGTACTCATGGCCAGTAATGCTAAAGTGAAGTAGTTTTACTTTTCTGTAGTTTTTCAATGGCTCTCGGTCATACCGACGACCATGCACTCATGATTTTTGAGAGGGCACGAGTTAGCATCTCGCTTTTTATTTATGTGGAATAAAGTCGTTATTTTTGTTTTCTTTGCGCAAAAAGGTATTCTCGTAGCTTCGTGACTTTACAGTTGAACTGATGTCACACGGACTACTTTGTCGATCATCTATTCAGCGTCCGTCCATCTATCGCTGTTCTCCATACTTGCGAAATAATGGGAGGGTCAGAGAGCCCTCATATTTCATCAAAAATATCTTAAATTGTGTTCCGAAGATGAACAAAGGTCTTACGGGTTTCGGATAACACGAGGGTGAGTAATCAATGACAGAATTTTCATTTTTGGGTGAACTAACCCTTTAAATTCACGTCCTTGAATGAGCGTTAGCGTATTCTTTAACCGCTCAGGTAATGTTGGTATAACTCATTTCAGGGGCTGGCAAAATTACAGTGTAAAATTAGTCAGAGCTACAGAAATGAATCTTAATATTTACAAGTACTACTTTCTGCTCGACTCCATATTATAAAAAAAATTAATTTAATAAATCAAAAATAAATTGTGATTTATATCCATTATATGCAGTTTAAATTATGTTGTGTTCATTTGGTATGTCGAGAAAACAAGTTTGTTTTTTTTGTTTTGTTTTTCAAATTCATGGCTCTTATCAGCCTCCGTACACCGGTGCCCGGATGCGCAGCACGGATGAGAGCGTCTGCGCAGTTCACAGATCTACAGATCCCACGGCTCGTTTCAACAGCTCTGCTGATCGCTGTTTGGATGTTGTACAGATCAGCTCTGTCTGCTCACTCACTCATTTAAAACCCATAGCTCCGCTTCATTCACAGGCCTGCTCTGTTATGAACATGGCGCCGTTTTTAACGAGTTTTATTTATTTGGCGTTGTTGTGTAGTAGGATATGCTGTGATAATGACACAGAAGAGGATGAGCACGCCAAACACACATACACGGTGGAGATGTTCAATGATGCCGTCTCTACTGCTCCACACTTCGTCATGTTCTACGCGCCCTGGTAAAACAACACCTTCATCAAATATTTTCATTATATTGAGAGATATACGAAATGGTAAATGCATTGAGATCAATGCCGTTATGCTAGTTCTGAGTTGATTTGCTGCGATGTTTGAAGTGACTCCATTAGCCACTTTACTCTACAGAGGTAAGTCAGTTTTGGATGAAGTGGATGTCAAGTTTAGTAAAGACACGAAGCACCATTTTTTGACATTAGAGTGATGATAATAGACTTTGGTAAAAAGTTTAAATTCCTGCAGTCATAAAGTTTTAGTGTAACGTTACGTGGCAAAGCATGAACAGCCACGACATCAGACATCACTTCCTCATCCTCATAAAAAAAAAAAAATTGCAATGGTGGTACCATGGTCTTTATGTATATTTTTTAAGGTTTATACTATGTAGAAATATCATGTCATGTTTTTTTTTTCCCTCTTCGTTTTTGGTCTTGTACCATGGTAATACCAGGGCATTTAAACAAAAATACGCCAAAAAATACCACAGTTCTCTCAATCAATTTAGTGATTCTAAACCACTAAACGGTATTCCTGAATTACACACACCACCATAGTCTTTGATTTTAAAGTGTTTTTTTGTTTAGTTTTTTTTCTTCTGGGTACTGTATTTTATTGTATATCAACATGTGGAAAATGGGCATCCGATGACCCCTTTAATGATGTGATAAATGTGTTTGAATATGTTTGTGGTGTGCAGGTGTGGTCACTGTCAGCGGCTGCAGGGAACGTGGAATGAGCTGGCAGATAAATATAACAGTATGGAGGCTCCTCCAGTGTATGTTGTGAAATTCGACTGCACAAAAGACACAAAGTTTTGCTCCAGTGAACATGGGATCCGTGGATACCCAACGTAAGCATTACTTCACTGTTACTAGTGCTGTACGTAACAAAAAAATACATTTTAAGATGCTTCATGCAAAATGTAAAATTACAGTAAAATTATTTAGATGTTGTGTGTGTAAAACATTTTATATGCATGATTTATAATCACCTGACATTCATGTGCCTAAGGTAAAAATTATATGTGGTTTGATTAATCATTGACCGACTAACTTTGTGTTTGCTTTACAGTCTGAAGTTGTTTAAACCTGATCAGGAGGCTTTGAAGTATCAGGGCCCGAGAGACCTGCAGGCGTTAGAGAGCTGGATGCTGAAAACCCTGCAGGATGAACCGGAAGTAAGATCATAAAACTGCTCAAATATTTGTATGACTAGAAACATACTCTTATACTGGCTTTTAAAAGTGCTTTGTGTAATACATGGACTGGTCAAGGTGTAATTCTAAAACGTCACAATATTACAGCACTTCTTATTTGGTCTATCCCCATCTCACCCCAGGAACCTCAGACTGAACCCGAGCCACCCAAAGTCCCTGAACCCAAACAGGGCCTGTATGAACTCACAGCCACAAACTTCAAACCACACATCTCTAAAGGTAGTAGCCGGCAACCCATTTTAACAATATATCAATTTTGATTGACGATTCATTTGTTTTACAAAGTAATGATATAATGTTTTACGTTATGATAATTGTTTTTTTAATACCACTGTGTTGTATCAGCTTGGGTTGATTGTTTAACTTTATTTAGTCTTTTTTATGTTTTATCAAGTTCTCTACAGCTTTGTATAACTGTTAAATTACAAATTCATCATCTTGAAAGTGAAGCATTTAAACAAAAAGTCACTACTTCACTGTCACCCTGCACACATGGACACACAGTTAAGGAAAATGTGAAAATATAACAACATTTTAAAATGGACTTTTCCATGACTGAAGACATTAAATACAATCTTGTAATCAATAGTAAATGTAGAATAATAATAATCATATTTATTATTATTTAAATAGTTTGTCATTGGATTACATTTTAAGATGTCCGGTAATCACAAATGGCTGGTATAGGTACAATGATAATTAATACAACCATATTAAAACCCTGGCAACTAACCTGTTTATTGAATGTTTATATATACATACACACACACACACACACACACACACACAAAAGTCTTGTCTTAGGCCATTAGTATTTTCACCAACAAAAAATTGGTTTTAAGCCAGTTATTTCTATATTTTGCTGTAGTGTGTCAGTAGGAAATATCAGTTTATATTTCTAAACATTTCATTTGCCATTAATTGTAGGTAGGTTGTTATTATTATTTTTTTGTGTGTGTGTGTCTGTAAATGATAAGAGCTCCTGCTTTTCTGCACTTTCATTGAGCACTCATCAGGATTTTAATTGGGGTTCTGTTATTCCCATAAGGTTCTCTCTATGACAATAACTTTGGCAGCAGAGATGAATTATGGTCTTGGCTTTGGTACAGTTTCAGCCCTCTTCTCAAACACCCTTTAAATGTTACATGTTCCGTCCGTTAGCCAAATAAATGATTCCTGTTTGGAGGAGAGGCAGGAAATGATGCTCTGGCTTTTACAGAACTGTTTATGTCTCCCAGCTTCAGATGTTTGAAGCACATGTTAATGATGTTGCTTAACTCTAATAACCAAAAGTTTTGCTTATACATCTTCATTTAATGTACGCATCATGCTAAATTAATATATTTCCACATTTCAGGGCTGTACTGTGTACACGTAATTCACACAATTTGTGATGTTTCT
This sequence comes from Sinocyclocheilus grahami, assembly GCF_001515645.1. NCBI lineage: Eukaryota > Metazoa > Chordata > Actinopteri > Cypriniformes > Cyprinidae > Sinocyclocheilus > Sinocyclocheilus grahami. The sequence goes on along the minus strand of NW_015505773.1, from coordinate 639,893 downwards.
TGTAACATCATTGTGGGTGGCATGACTGTGGAATAGTTTAGCCGTGAGTTGACACGCTAAATTCGCTTCTCTTCGTGTATTAATGTGCAGTCTGCACTGCAGCACCACATTTTCTGTAATCTGTGATCATTTTGATCAGTTATGATTAAAGCCATTATGTAGTCCATGTTATCCTACTTGAGACATGGATTCTTGTTGCATTTTGAGGCTGTAACCCTGCAGTTGTCTTCTACAGGTTCTCACTTTGTGAAATTCTATGCGCCGTGGTGTGGGCACTGCAAAGCCATGGCTTCAACATGGGAACAGCTCGCCACCAGCTTTGAGCATTCAGACACCGTCAAGATCTGCAAGGTGAGAGAGGCCATTGTGGTTTCTCTCTTGTTTTTTTCTGTATTGTAAATTGACTTCTGTTTTCTGATATTTATATATTTTGCTTGCTAAAGGTTGATTGCACACAGCACTATGAGGTGTGTTCAGATAATCAGGTTCGTGGTTATCCCACGCTACTCTTCTTCACTGATGGAGAGAAGGTAAGAATATCTAGAGTGGAATCATTTCTTAAGATAAATATCAGTGTGTATACATGCTGTTGTTCAAAAATTTGAGGTTGGTAAGATTTGCTAAAGAAGTCTCTTATGCACACCAAGGCTGCATTTATTTGATTAAAAATATAGTAAAACTCCAATGCTGAGAAACTGCAATTTAAAGTAACTAAATATTTTCCATTTCCATATGTTAAAATCTAAATTATTCTTGTCATGCAAAGCTGAATTTTCAGTACTCCACTCTTCAGTGTCGTGTGATCCTTCAGAAATCACTCTAATATGCTGATTTGGTGCTCAAGAAACATTTATAATCATCAATATTGCAAGTTGTACTGATTCATATTTTTTTTTGTGGAAACTGATGAATCGAAAGATCAAAAGAGCATGTAGGCTTTCCTGTCCCTTTTGATCAATTTAATGCATCCTTGCTGAATAACTTATAAAAAATTTATAAAACTTAATAATAATAAAAAAAAATGAATAAAGCTTAATTAAAAAAAAAAAAAAAAAACATTACCCCAGATGTTACCCTTTTTTTTCATTTTCAGATATTCTGTTACATTTTCTATGCTTCCTACATCCTCACAACCATGGAAGGAAATTCCTGCACTATTTTTCACTTGTAAAACTGCAATATCAATTATCATAAATCAAACTGTAACCAGTGTTGGGGGTAACTGGTAATGCGAGTTACGTAATCAGATTACTTTTTTCAAGTAACTAGTAAAGTAACGCATTACTTTTTTAATTTACAAGAAAATATCTGAGCTACTTTTTCAAAAAAGTAATGCCAGTTACTTTGTTTTCCCATTTATAGACTGACAGCTCTCCCGTCCTCATATTTGGAGTAATCGGGAGTACAGAGGCGTTGTGTGCGCTGTGTGAATATGATGTTGCTGTAGTTCTAGACTAAATGTGAATGTGCATTAATTCATCCCACTCACAAAAAACAGATTTAGTATTCATCAAAATGAATTAAAACAGTGAAATGCAAACTCAGAATATGACGCAAACCTGCAATAATTACATATGTTAAATAACACAAATGTATCTAATCCCATTTTATTAACCAATATCTTTGCTGCTGACCTTTGATGATCCAGTTCAACCATACTAATAAGCAAAAATGACTTTAGAGAAACTAACAATTGTGCTTTGTTTTTTTTATTGCTGAAGAGTGTTTCTTCTCCTGCGTTCTACTGTACAGACGTGAATTTACTTTTGCTTCAGCCTGAGGTTTATTCATTACAATTTTTGGTGTGAAAGGGCTTTTATATTTGCTATAAATAGAACTTCTTATATTAAAAACAATCAAGCCCTGCTTACATTTAAAAAGTAACGCAAAAGTAATATAACATTACTTTCCATAAAAAGTAACTAAGTAACGTAATTAGTCACTTTTTTAGGAAGTAACGCAATATTGTAATGCATTACTTTTAAAAGTAACTTTCCCCAACACTGGACACTAGTATACTAGCTTCCAAAACACAACATGCTGGTGATCTTTTCAGCTAGGATTTATTTTTGTATTAAATGCATCTGCTAAATGACACATTTAAATAGGCTAAACTGAATCTAAAGTAACATCTGTGCCTCTTTATTAGTAGCTGGTTTAAAACCAAGCTAGTTTACCTCATTTACATTGTGGCTCAGTATACACCCTGAAAGCACATGCATGAGTAGACACATACACACACAGCACATCACATGTCACAGCCCACCACTTACAGCATGACGTTGTGCACTAGCCTCTAATGATCTCACATGTGAGCACCAAAAATACCACGGAACGTGCCTTGCATGCACCTTCTATTCACATACTTTTTTAGGGAGTAACGCAATATTTTAATGCATTACTTTTAAAAGTAACTTTCCACAACACTGACTGTAACTATATGTCATGAATAAAGAATGTTAACCTAAGTCCATTAGTTATCATAGTGTTTACACTAAACGGTAACGGTAGCTGTGCGCATGCTGTATGTTTTCAGATTGATCAGTACAGAGGAAAACGTGATCTGGATTCATTTAAAGAGTTTGTTGATAGTCACATGAAAGCTGCAGAATCTAAAGATGAACCTGCAGAAGAGGAGGAGCACGCTCACGAAATCCCACCCAGCGCTGACCCTGACAAAGAAGAGGTGTGTGTCTGTTTTAGTTTTTGCACAATACAGGTTTTGCTTTCGATTTCCTGCTTGGCACTATAGAGATTTGATTTGTTTTTGTGTGCGGGCAGATGTTTGAACAGCGAGCTGCAGACTTGGGCCCTTAGACACAAATCTGCATCTTGAAACTAAGGTAGTAATTATGGGCAGAGCAGCTATTTCCTCCTGCTGATGCAAATGTGCATGTGTGCGTGCGTGTGGGTTGGTGGGCCGGAGTGGAAGGGATGGGCGGGGAGCTTAAGGGCTGTTATTTTGCTTTGTTAATTGGCTTTCCTGTCTAAGCTTGTCTTTTATAAAGGGATTTTGGCAGGCTGGAATTGTTGCATGGCTAAAGAGTGTCCCTTAAGAGCTTTGTTTCCGAGTTTTTTTTTTTTTTTTTTTGTTGGGGGAAAATTTTAAAAGCTTGTAAACCGTTGCTGATCCCTTTGAGATGAGACCTTGCTCTTAAACAAATGTTCAGAGCTGGTGTTGTAATTAAGGA
>NW_015505773.1:610594-636044 GCF_001515645.1 Sinocyclocheilus grahami | reverse complement strand
TATATATATATATATATATATATATATATATATATATATATATATATATATATATATATATATATATATATTACTCTTTAGTTTTAAGTTATTTTTATTTTTATTTTAGTTTTTCATCTAATACTTTTATTGCAGCTTTATTTAAATTAACATAAGTTTTTAGATTTAGATAATAACCCTAAGCAGCATTAACAGTTTAGTGATCTTAATACACTTTTAATTTGTGCAGTAAGTCTCCTAAGGTCTTTAAGTATTTTCCAGGATGTGCTGCCTTTGGTTTCAACTCGGTTAACAAATATGGCAATGGAGTTTTAGAAGTGATTAATTTCCACAAATCCATTTTTAGTACTATATATTTATGCAGCTTGCAGTATGAACCAGAACATGGTGTAATTGAAATTTCAAAAACACTACAGCCAGGTATTATTGATTTTCACCAGTAAAAATGGTTCTAAATGAAGCCAAAGCAGGATCAAGTGGAGTGATACTAAAAGTGACAAATTTACTGCAGTTACAGAAAAATTTGATTTATTTGGTATGTCATTTGTGAAGTAAAATTAGAGGACCAGATCTAACTGTTATATATAGGGATGAGTGAATACTTTCAAATACTTTAAAAAAAAAAGAAATAAAAAAAAAAAAAGGAACCTTGGTAAGGGTTTTTGTTTTCCATTTAAATATTTAAAGTATATTATAAATGAAAGAAGTTCCTGATAAGCAAAATGTCTTGACTTTTATTTGATTTTTTTAGAGAATGTACTTTTGGTTATACCATAGTCTGTCTGAGTACTCTATTCTGATTGGCTTTAAGTTGTGTGTTGCAGTTGCAAAATGCAGTTTATTCAAAAATACATTGTTTTTCTTGACGGGTAAATTTAGATTTTTTCAAGTAACTAGATTTGTTTGTATGTATTTATTTATTATTAAACATTAGTTTATTAAACATTTTGAGTTTTAAAACTGCACAGTTGCCGTTTTCAAATGGTGATTCAAATGTTCAGATACGTCAAATATTGTCCAAGCTCAACACTATTGAGACATTTTTGTTAAAGTGGTCATGAAATTTTTTTTTTCCAAATTGAACCTGATGTGCAGTTTATATATATATATGTACTTAAAAAAATTGATGGATTTCAAATCCAGGAATTTTAGAAGGGTAGAGAAGAATAGTTTATATTTTTAAACTGGGGCGTTAGTTTTTTTATTTTGAAACTAGCAGTAACTTCTTATGTGTAATAAATATCACAAACATTTTGATTCTCCATTTAATGACCCCTTTAAGCTACATTGCCAAACCCTGCGCAGTGACCGACTCGCATGTTTGTGTGTACATCCATGTGCACGCACACAGTGTACTCCCCTCCCCTATCTGTTCCTCTTATCATCTTAATGTTTCCTTTAGTGGCTGATCAAAAGACTCGCCATTCCCTGAGTTGTTCAGCAACTCACGCGATGTGTGTTCGTGTGTTTAAGGTGTGGTCACTGCAAGAACCTGGCCCCTACCTGGGAGGATCTATCTAAAGAGGAGTTCCCTGGTCTGACTGATGTGAAGATTGCTAAAGTGGACTGCACCGTGGAGAGAACGCTCTGCAACAGATACTCTGTGAGTGCAGCTCATTTAGTCTGGAAATCCACTGATGGGTGGCAGGAAGAGTAACTAAGTCTTGTGGATTGTGGATGTTTGAGGGATGGGGTCAACATAACTTCATATTATTAGTGGCAGAGAGTTGTTTTTTTTGTTTTTTTTTAAGTGAGGACATTCTTTAGCCTGTTCCAATAAACTAGTGTGCTGCCTTGCTGTCTACTATGAATAGGAAATGTAACTTGTTTCTATACAGATCCATTCAGTCTAAAGATTCTAGTTACAAATCCTTCCATTAACGATTTTTGTTTTAGTACTTTTGATAAATCTTTTAGCTAAGAGTCCTTTTTTTACTGCATACACTGCGTATACAGACAACAAGAAGCCTACTTTTATTAGTTTTATATAACTTCGATTTATATACAAACAAACATAAACGGAACCTCATAACTTGAATTATTTGGAGCGCTCTACATATGGTGTGACCTACTACTTCCATTGACATTTTGTGTATTTTTTTACACACATTACTATCCCGGAGTTGTGAATGGCAGTGAAACGATGAAAATCAGAAGGTCACATGGCAAAGCCAACATAGTGGATATAGTACATCCAGATTTTGTTTAGACAACTTGCATTCATGCTATAAACAACATAATTTTTTTCCTTTCACAAAGTTTATTCCAAAGGAAATGTATTAGCTACTAGGGCTGGGCGATGTGGCAAAAAAAATAAAATCACGATTTTTTTCAGAACATTTGACCGATTCTCGATTTTTAAGTAGTCGACTAAAAAGTATAACACCAGTAGACTAACAATAAATGATTTGTAAAAACACTGAACAGCAGCTTTCAGCCTGTCCTCATGATGCAAACATGAAATATCATACATACAGCAGTAGTTCTTTACAGGTTTTTTTATTCGGTTACCCTGTAATGTTCCAATGTTTTTGTTTTTTTTTTAAATCGTGGCAAAACATTAAATTAGAATTAATCGATAAAATTGAAAAAAATCGCCCAGCCCTAGTAGCTACTCAGACTGGATGCAGTTTTGGCTTGGCTTCATGTTTAATTACTACACACAGTCAAAATGTATGTAAATATTTGATCATTGTTTTTTTTATAGGTGCGTGGATACCCAACTCTCCTGATGTTCCGGGCAGGGCAACAGGGGGAGGAGCATAATGGTGGGCGGGACTTAGAGAGTTTGCACAGTTTTGTAATGAAACAAGCGAGAGATGAGCTGTAACTCCTCCCTTATTTTCCATCTCACAACACATCCTCCACAAAGCAACACTACCTACATTTACCATACTGACAAAGACTGCGACTGCTTTTTCTTCATTTCTGTCCCTCACCTGCTGAAGTGAGGACCATCTCTTCCACATGATAATATGTGAATGTACATTTCATCTCGACCAGTTGATGAGATTATTAGCAATTACAACCACAGACTTTTGATTTTGCCCTTTCTCCCTTAAAAGAACAGCTGTATGATGTAAAGAAAATGACACTTCCATTAAGATCATTACATCATTTAAGGTGCATATTTCGTAAATGTCAGTTATATTTGAGGGAATTCAGCTTAGTTTGCTATCCAATAAGAAAATATGACCTCAGGGAGACCATGTAGCATTTAAGAAAACAATGCCATGTACCTGCTGTGATTTCCCTTTTACTCCATTCAGTATAACATACTATATGATACACACTTGCAAACAGCACTTTGACCACATACGTGGTCTTTCTATTGGGGTTTCAAATGTTTCTTTTGTGGTCTTCAGGTTTTGAATAGGTTGTATTGTTCAGAGGATAAAAAAAAAAATCAACCAGTCTAAGGTAGTTTGTTAGTCAAACTGGGAGACCTGCTTAAACCAGCCAAGGTTCAGATGGTGTGCCATAAGTATCAAACCAGGCCAGTCTTAACCAGCTTAATGGCCAGCAAACCACATTAGGCTGGTTTGACCAGATTTCTTCAGTAAGGATGACATTTGTTTAAATACTTTTGGTTAATTTGTCTTCTAAAGCTTCTTGGTGTTCTTATAGGCATATGAATGGAGCAGAGCCATATCAGATCCCTAATGCCGTTATATAATACTTTTTTTTTATTAAATTGAAAATTAAATTTCTCAGTACTCAGCAAGGTAAAAATGCAAAATCGATCATATTTGCTGTATAGTGACAGTTTATGGAAATACGGTTTACTTTGAAGTACATTAGAGGTTGTGAAACGTTAAAGGAGTTATGGTACAGTATTTTTTCCTTATTGTTTATTCTGCAGATGTAGCTTTTTTGTTTTTATTTTTTGCCGTCATTTTTCCTTTGACTAGATTTGTCTTTTTAGACTGTTAGAAACTTTTTTTCCCCTCCGTGATGCTTTCACATGCAGTCAACCACTTTCAATGTTATTAGTGAACTGCTTAAAACACTAGCGTGGCCCGTTATCATTTCATGAAGAACACTGATAGAGTTGTATGTCGTCTTTGATGCTCTCCACTGGCTTCATTGATTTAAACTAATGTAATTTACATATTTCCTTTCAAATATTCCCACAGCGATGTGTTTATTTTTTTTTCTTTTACTGGATCTGAAAGAGAAGGAAGGGAAAAGCAATCAGAGAAACCGCATATATTCAGTGGAGTCTTTATGAGAGGCACATGATCAAGGCTGACCTCAGTGAAATACGCAGGGTTTCTGTCCTGTGTGAGAGGGGTACACTCACTGCGTGGGGGTTTTTGTACAAAAAAGGCACATTGTGACAAATTTCATAATAAATAGTCTTTTTCCAAAAATAGCAGTTTTTAATTTTGTCTTTACTCTTGTTATATGATCTCTGTGGTATATGAGTCATAAAATGAACAATAAATAAACTGTAAAATGTACAAGTATTTACACACAAGCATCCAAAAATGGTTGACACATGTAAACAGCAGTTTGTGGGAGGTATGTGATATAATTAAGGATATGAATTGTAAAAAAAGTTGACAATAATTGGACCCTCGGAATCATTTCTTGGGGAGGAATTTGAGTACAGCTGATTAGAATTGCCTACTAGCAACCAATAGTACAACCTAATACCAACTAGTGATGTGACCCCTGTCAGTGTGAACCAGGTAGTCAAGGTTTGGCTGGTTGGCATGATCCTGTTGGTCTGTTGGGGTCCTGTGTCAGTGAGATGAATGGGAGTGCAAACAGCATTAAAATTAACATTTTCTGAAGCGGTCCATTCACATCAGTGGAAGAATAATGATGTTCCAAAACTATAAATGTAACCAAATTATTTGGTTCAGTATTTGTATTAAAAAGATGTTGCTATAATTATGAAAATAGACATCTCTCTCTCTCTATATATATATATATACACAAATTCACATCAGTGGAAGAATAATGATGTTCCAAAACTATAAATGTAACCAAATTATTTGGTTCAGTATTTGTATTAAAAAATGAAAGCGAGTATCGATTCCCAAATTACAAACCAGGGAAAAACAAAAGATGTTGCTATAATTATGAAAATAGACATCTCTCTCTCTCTCTCTATATATATATATATATACACAAAAAAAAATGCTGGGTTGTTTCAACCCAATGTTGGGTCAAATATGGACTAACCCAACTGTTGGGTTAAAAAGCTCATTTAAAAATGTAACCAAAATTTAACCCAACAGTTGGGTTAGTCCATATTTGACCCAAGAGAGAGTTTCGTACCATTAAGCGGCTCACAGTGGGAAAAAAAATAAATAAATGGACAACTGCATATTAAAAGTTTGACAGTAAATAGACATGAGCTGGTGCAAAATCTACAGCCCATGTGAGTATATAATTATGTTGCTGAAAAACAAATTATTTGTAGGTCCTCGTGTCTTATGGGAAGTTTTGGACATAAGCCATTCAAGGTGCAGGTTTTGCAGGGAAATTATAGATCTGCGGTGTCAGACGGCATCAAATAACAGTTCCATCCTTGGAACGGCAGTATAATGGTTCCATTCTTTGAGTTCTGTTGAAGTGTGTAACCACTCGCTCTGACTCACTGATGCAAACCACAGGTAGTGCAGAGCAAATATTGAGAAACTTAAAATAATTTGAGTTTTTGAGACCCAAAATAGAGTCCTATGGGTTTAAGTGACTTCATCAAAAATACAGAAAGCAGTAAAAAAAATATCCTGTTGTGATTTCTGTGCTTTGGGACAAAGTAATTCATAAGTTTTAAATCTTAAAGGGGTCATATCATGAGGAATCAAAGTTTCTTTTGAAATAAAAGAGCTACTGTAACTTTCAGAACTCAAATCGTCTTATTTATATTAGGGAGGAAGTTCCTGAAAGTTGCAAAAAAAAATTATTTGTTCTGAACTTCTAGAAATTTCAAACATCAGAAAGATACAAAGTCTAGTACTAAAGGCACAGCAGCAAAAAGTATCCCATTTAATTCCAAGGGTCAGAGTGAGGGTGGAAAATAGTCACGAAGAATTGTTTTGACTGTTTTGTAACACAAGTGAACATCAGAAAAGAAAATCATAACGTGATGCGACCCCCTTTAAATATTTGGTAAGTGACACATTTTTAAATACAGCATTTTAGCTCACAATTTACATTTTCTTTGTGTCTTTGATTTAGACTTAAGGCATCAAGTTCATTTTCTGTTTATAGATTCACATGAACATCCTCTTGGCAGTTTGTAGGATCCGAAATGTCACGTCAAATGGCCATGTGTGGAAAGATGAGAAGCAGCAAACCTGGATCCACCGTCAAGACATTCTCTCACATTTGTTCATAATGCTTGCTTTTTGTCTGTCTTATTTAGTTTTGTCAGTCCTCATAAACAGTTGTCTCTGTCTCTGCGGTGCAGCAGTTGGGTAGGACGGCACGTGTCCCTTGTGTCAGTGGCAGCCGCATGTGCGCACCACCATGTTCTTGTATTTTTTCAGAATGACGTTGGAGTTGTCATCATAGTAGAGCACGGAGATTGCATGCAGTTTGGTGGGAGCGCAGCATGGCTTCGGAACGTTCTCTGGATTCATTAGATGGACCTGAAAAGTGGAGCAAGATATATTTTACACTCACAAACAAACTTTAAAAATACTTGTTCTCTTAGGTCTGGTGTTTATTTTATTAATCATGACTCACCAGTGTCTGTACTATAGCATGATTAGTAGCATTCATATGAGCGTTTAGGGGAAATGAGCATTCTCCATCACAGTAGTTTGCTGCATAACCCTCAGGTGCAATAATCCAGTCCTGACAAACACACATATTTAAATCAAAAAGGCTGCTCACATTCAACACTCGTTCAGGATAATTAATCGTTTGTTTTCCACTGAAGGCTGCTCCAGTTTGAGATTTGTAAAATTGAGCATGTACATATCCTTCATCTTTACCTGCCAGCCCAGTTCTCTGAAGCTGACGTACAGTTCATGCTTTCTGCAGGCGGTCTTCTGATCACTGCTGTTGTAATCTGCTATTCACAGAGAAGAGAGACATTAACGTGTGCTAGGTTACAGTATAACATACTACATGGTAGTCAAAGGGATCCCTTGTGAAAAAGAAGTTTAACTGTACTGATGAATGTGCTCTTGTAGTGTTTAAATGTTAAAAGTATAACTACTTAATAAAAGGCCACTTAAGAGTACTTAAAGAGAGTACACTTTCATGTGTCTTAAGTACACATTTAAAACGTACTTGGTAATAATGTCAATTTTGTCTAATGTCAAGTTGTGCTTTAAAGTACATTTTTGAATAATGTTTTAATAATCTTTTATTGTGCTTTAAATAAGTACACTTATTTTGATGTGTTAACATACTAAAGCACATGTAAAGCACTTGATTATAATCTGAACTGTAATATGTGCTATTTGATATTAGTTGATATATTTTAATTGTTAAAATTGCAACTTCATTACAATATTAAGTGTAATTACAAATACATTTAAATGCATGACACACAAGTATTTTATTTGACCATAATTGCTTGGTCAGTACATCCAACAATGCACTTTGTTCAAAGACAATAGACAGAATTACAGGATCAAATTACATCTAAAGTTGTACCTAAGTCCTACATAAGTGGGTCAAAAAGCACTCTCAAGTTCAGCTGATTGCATTTATTATACATTTAAACTATAATGCATTTTCATTTGATTGAAATTAACTTGCAATTAAGTGTCTGTAACATCATACTGAAGTATATTTATTTAAAGTATATTATTTCCATAAGAAGAACTCTTTATAAAAGAACCCAGATTGCAGAACGACAGCCTCACCTTTCACCTTCATTGCATCTTTTTTCCATACAATGGAAAAAAGAAATGGTGACTGAGGTTGTATTTTTAGCCTTACATTTCCTTTTGTTTTGTGCTCCATGTAAGCAGAGATAAAGTATTTTAAATGTATTTAATGTATTTTGAAATTTGTATTTTGCTGGACATAAATAATAAAATAAAAAAATCTAATGTAATTTGTAATTAAATACACTTAGACACAGAATTGAAATACTTAAAATACTTTATCAAGTAGGTTATTTTATTCTCAAATACAATACCTTTCTTCACCTGTGTTAATAGTACTGCCAGCTATAGCCTATCATAGTTTTTGGCTAGATGCAAGTGAATCATATGACATCCTGTTGGATCCATAGGCGGAGTCTCCATGAAATCAAAATTAAAGTTTTTTGGGTGTTAGTATCAATATGTTAGTCTTATAAGGCAGTGTGCTCCAAAACATTGACAAGATTCGCATTTAGAAGATATAAGCATTCAAAGCTTGCAGTTCGTCACTTCCTCCAAAATGGCTCAACGATTTTTTTGCCGTCACATCGTACTTCAGCTTCTCATCAAACTTTCTGTCCAATCAAATGCTCTCTAGAATCCGAAGCCCCTACACTATAAAATAGACGCTGAAGCCGCGGCTGAAAGCGGTCCCTTGTCCACAGAATTAGTATTTTCTGTACAGTGAATGGCACGTAGTGCACTATATAGGGGACAGGGAACGATTCAAACAGTATAAATATGCTTTCCATTGAGGAAAAAAAGAAGTCTGGTTTCGTGCTGTCACGCTAACCACCACACCGCACACACACTCTGCTCCGGTCCAGAGACACGATAGCATGGAGCGGATCACATGCGCAAATCGGTGCAGACCACAAAATTCTACACAGAATGCTAAATTTTATAGCAATATGGATGAGATTGTGGCTGGCATACTCTGTCAAATGAGGCTTTATGGAGCTCAACGGCTCTAGCCCAAGCTGTGATATAAACGAATGCTATTGGCTATTTTAAAAAGGGGCGGGGCTGCTTGATATGTCCCGCCCGGTCTTCCTGTTTCAGTTAAAATGACGTCAACACATAGAGCAGGGTTCCTCCAATCTTGCCCTGGAGGGCCAATGTGCTGCAGAGTTTAGCTCCAACCCTGATCAAACTCACCTACCTGTGATTTTCTAATGATCCTGAAGACATTGATTAGCATGCTCAGGTGTGTTTGATTAGGGTTAGAGCTAAACTCTGCAGGAAAGTGGATCTCGTGGGCCAGATTTGAGGATCCCTAACATAGAGTAACACTGCGGGTTTCTAAGCATTTCAGGGGACCTTTAAAGGGTTAGTTCACCCCAAAATTAAAATGATGTCATTAATTACTCACCCTCATGCCGTTCCACTCCTGTAAGACCTTCGTTCATCTTCGGAACATAAATGAAGATATTTTTGATGAATCCGAGAGCTTTCTGTCCCTCTACAGTCAGCCATGCAGCTTACACATTCAAGGTCCAGAACGGTAGGAAAGACATCATTAAAGTACTCCATGTCATTAAGTATATCAATCAATCTAATTTCATGAAGCAACGTGAGTGCATTGTTTGCGCAAAAAACAAAACATAATTTACCACTTTATTTACGAAAATATCCAAACACATGCGTTGTGGTACTCTAGTGAACACTCACTCATGTGCGTTGTGTTGACGAGTATTTTATCGCCTAAACACAACACAAATGCATTGTGATGCTCTCATGAACGCACAATGCAGATCAATATTTTCATAAATAAAGTTGTAAATTATGTTTTTTTTTAGGCAAACAAAGCACTTGCGTCGCTAAATGTAATTAAGGTTAAACCACTGGAGTCACATGGATTACTTTGACAATATCTTTCCTACCGTTCTGGGCTTTGAATGTGTAAGTTTGTGTTGCTGCCTATGGAGGGACAGAAAGCTCTCGGATTTCATAAAAAAATATCTTCATTTGCGTTTGGAAAAGGAATGAAGGTCTTATGGGTGTGAATTAATTAATTAATGGGTGTGAGTAATTAATGGCAGAATTTCCATTTTTGGGTGAACCATCCCTTTAATTACTCCATCATTGTTCCATCTTCCAACTGGAAAAAACAACAACAATGAAAGAGGCTGTTTTGGTGCTCAGTGCAAACTGGCTAATTATGTACTAAAATATATACTCATCTTCATATCAGATATTGCTCAATGAATATTATTTCAGGACAGAAGGGAAAGCTGTGCTCTACAACTATGCTTGCTAGCTGACAAGTGACGTTAGCTAGCTAGCTAAAGTTAGCTACTTGTTTCTATGGAAATATTTAAAGGGGTTTTATGAAATAATTTTCAAGTATTAATCGTTTTTTATTGCCAATGTGTGAACAGCATGCAACAAAACTTAAAAAATTACAGCCTGTAGACTAATTTTTATGTGAAGGACTCAGGGCAGTTTTGCTGGAAAAATCCAAGGGAAACTATCATACCAGTGTAATTTTAATGAACCTGATGTCAGTGAATCACATTGGCCATCGCTCGCATTACTCTGGAGTGTGTGCAAGATCATGAGCAATAAGTTGCTGACCACAGCTCACTTAACGGCCACCAGTGTCGCTAATAACAAGGGTTTCTGAATTCTACATAGAGCCCTTCAACAGCTACATATCAGCATTTTTAGGAGTTAATCTGTACTGTTGACAACGAGCCATCCTCTTGAGTAGGATTAGGCGATATGACAGTACAGTTTCGCAGGACTGCTTCATTTTTGAAATGCTGATAAAGAAACATGAAAAAATAAAGCGTAGACATGCTTGAAGGTATTCAAGTATACACAGTCGGTTGTGTCTTAAGTAAATATAAGAAATTAGAAGAAATATGGATAAGTATATTGGATATATTGTCTAGTGTTAGGGTTAAATTATGTTGTTTATAAGTTGTTCAAGGAGGGGAAAGCACTTCTCTTTTTCTTATATGTGTATCTGACTCCAGTATTGCTAAATGTAATGGCACTGTCTCTTACACTTCAAATGGTTGCTTGTAATTATTGTTTGTATTTTTGTATTTTCAAATTACAAATTACTTGTATTTTAATTAAATAAATTTCTCTCAATACTATTTTGTATTTTAAATTAAATACATTTGATGAGCAAATATTTGTAATTTGTAACAAAATAATTTATGATGTATTTGTGCTCATCCCTGCATGTAAGAAAGTAAGACAGATTTGGAACATGAGTGTAAATATTCAAGGAATTTCTTGCCAATCAGTATTTGTTGCATTTTTAAAGGGGTCCAATCAGAATGCACTGGGTCAGCTGGCCAGTCAAGAGCAGACTGCGCTTGTCAAAGGAGGGGGCTTTGTTGAAAACTATGTTTGAGAGAGGCGGGGCATAGAGGACCTACAATAATGTACAGTATTTGAAAAATAATGTGTTGTTTGAACATTAAAGCATGTCAACATATTCTGTTACACCAAATAATGATATTTAAAATAGCCTCATATGACCCCTTTAACCAATAGGGTGCTTTAACATTTCATAATTCAAAAGTTGTTGTAATGCAAGTTTGAAGTGAGCCTGCTAATCCTGTCAGCATCACACCAAATTTGCTGTGCAACATAATGTGCCCTATTCAAGTAGTTGTCGACAACATTTACAGTTCATTTCAATTATCCGTGCAGCCCCACCCCTGTGTCCTGTTAGCTGCAGGTAGGTTTGAGTTTTCTGAAGGGGAAGGTCATCTCTGGCACTGACTCCTGCTCTGAATTCAAACTCTGACACATTCTTTCCACTGGTGTTCTCATATGCCTTTTTTTTTGTGAATTTTTGCTAAGTGCGGTGGAGAAAGAGAGAAGAGAGAAAGCTATGATATCAGCTCAGGCCAGCTGTAATCCCTTCCTGTTTTCTGAGATCCTGTCCCAAAGAGCAGCACTTTGGCCATCCATAGATCTTGCAGACCAAAACAGTGGCAAGACATTCCATGCAAAATGGGTAGTCAGACGAGGTGCCTCCTCTATAGCATTCGCTCAAACTTACCCCCAATCCCATATACACCACACTTTTGCCTTTTCCAAGAGCATACTTGCTGTATACACTGTTTGTTTTCTTTTTAAACAAGCTGCTGAAGCCTCCCTAATAAAACCATACTGTAATTCATTAAAATATAGGGATATGATGATTCAACATGACAATAAAAACCTGTCATAAAATACAGCTAAGAAAATAAATTGATACATGCACCTGTCAGAATAAATGTTTAATGCTTTTATTGTGCATTTAGTAATGTACAGATGTCCAACATGACAAATCTTTATTTCACTTACAGCACACAAAATGTGTTCCCCTAACTTTGCACAATGGGCTCATATTTGCAGTAAACACATTGTAGGACATCAGATGGAAACCACTGTAGGGAGGTGTCTAAATCACACTAGCTAATGACAGGGGTACCTCAGGGCTCGATGCCTGGCCCCATTTTTCTTATCAATATACACAATATATGCAGCTCAGCCAGCCTGGCAATTCCACAAAACATCACAGTCCAGCTGGGCTGAATAACACTAACAACATGCAAGTCAGTCAGGAACTTGGCTGTAGAGTTTAATGATGAGCTTAACTTCACCCACTGCATTGCGTTGACTGCCTAGCCTTGCAGATTTGCATTCTTCAATTTCAGAACTTCCCCCTTGTTCAAACTATTACCATTTCAAAACAAGAATACTGCAATACTTTATTCGATAGCCTTCCAGCTAGCGCAATGAATTAAAATGATTCAGAATCCAGACCAGTGGTACCATCACAACAGGGCATCTTTCCAGAACATTCACACCTACTTGTTGATGAAATGATCTTCGAAACTCCACCCAAACTCCAGTCCCTCACAATAACACACAGCACTTCCATGAGCACTTGATACACAACCGTTTACATTACAGCCCCTCTGACCCTCACAACACACATTGCACCCTCAAAGTAGAACTATTCCTCTGTTGTCACTGTACTATATCTTTACTTATAGGTTGCATTGAATAAAATGATATGGTAAACAGTGTTGGGCTGTAACGCATTACTTAGTAACTGTAATTTGATTACTTTTTAAGTAACGGAGTAATTTAACGCGTTATAATTTTCAAAATAGTAATTAGAGTATAGTTACAAGCCAAAGTCTCTATACGTTACTGCCGCATTACATTGCTGACAGAATGCAGTGTTTTATAATCTAGAGATTGTAAAAAGGATGTAGCACACGCACTGTCGAGTCAAGTGCCAGTGGATTAGAGACCTGCCCCCGCGAGACCCGACGCAACAGAGAGCGGTGCGGGACAAGATGAGCGAGTGCTGCTGCGGGCGGGTAGACACTCGTGTGTGTGCGGAATGCGGGAGAATAAAATGATTCACGGGACTCCCGCAAAATAGAAATATCTAAACATTAAAATATCTCAAACAAATAAATTGTTATTCATCTATTGCACAAAAGCAACATGAACTAATATAAAATATAAACGATTAACAGGTGCAAGCGTATGCAGAGTTTCTATTTAGTCTATAACATGTTTGCAGCGTTGAGCAATGCAGTGCTGAAATTTGCGTGCTCATGAATCCTCTCATTATAACACACGAATTGTAGACATTATGAAAGATTCATTATGCATATATTTATTGTATTATAACAGAGATTTGTGAGATTGCGATGAACTGAGATGTCTTTTAGAGATTATGCAGAGCTCTTTGCTGGCATTCGGCCATGCCAAACCATGCACACAACAGCCGCTTGCTTTAGTTAAAAATAACAGTGTTCTGTGAAAGTTGATGCTTTAATAACAAATATTTATCGTGAGCGTGTATGCTGGGATTTCATCAATTTAATGGAGAAAAAAGTAACGTAACTAGTAATGTAACTAATTACTAATTACTTTTGAAATAAAGTAATCAGAACAGTAACGTGATTACTATTAAAAGGAGTAATCAGTAATTTGATTACATTTTCAGAGTAACTTGCCCAACACTGATGGTAAATAAGTACAGTAAATGAATAAGAACCAAACCCAACTGCTTGTAATTTTTTGTTTGTTTATGATTTAACGCCATTCTAACTACCTCGGCTATATTCATGGCGAAGATGCTTGTAATTAAACTAGACATTCTACAGATGCAAACGAATGATAACATTCACAATCACATTTACAAATTTTGTCAAATGATACTAGATAATACAGAAATACTTACAAATAAATTATTTAATTAAAGCAGCAGTTCTCAATATTTAGAACTGACAAAGTTTGCATTGCATATTTTCTGTGTTTAAATATGATTTATATAATTAAATTATACGGATATTAAATATTGACTTATATAATTGCAAAAAATGTTTAGGACAGTTCACAGACATATTTACAAAAGAGTCAAATGTCATGAAATGGGGGAAACCTATATTTATGTAAAAAAAAAACTTTCCTTAAAACATGAGTAATGTAGAGTAGAAATTAAGGCTGTAACTGAAACCACATGGTGAGTGTGTAGGCACATCTCTGAGGTGATTCTAAGTATTTAACAATCATCCAGTGCTAAGGTTTTTCCCACTTTCACCTTTAAGAGAAGGTTTGTTCAGTCCACTGTTGATGAAACTGGCTGGCAAAAGCTTCTTGGTCTTAAAGCTGTCATTTTATTTGGCCAGTACAAATTTTCATGTTCGCACCACAGAAGATAAAAGTTTATCCAACCAATGGAAGACGAGGGCAATGTTTAAAACCTTTTTGAAAGCAGTCATAATTTCTGTTCCTGATGCTAATGGTAAATAAATTAACTTTTTTTTTTTACTACTGTTACTAATGTTTATTTTGTTTTCTAATGTTACTTAAGTTCTGACTACTTGTGAGAACTGTTGTAGTTTACAGTAATTGTAGTTACTCTTTAGAAAGAGTTCAATATAATCCATATTGACTACAGATTATTTCAAATAATTTTGAAACTACTATTATTATTAGGTGCTGGGTTTGAAGCTCGGAATATAGTGTGAAATCTCTGGCCTTTTTTAGCACCCAAAGTAAGACCCCTTCTTGTATTTCTCTCACTCTGTCTGGCAGGACTAGGGTAAATATTTACTGAGATAAATCCGCCAGCAGGAGTGGCCCCCAAGCTCTCCCGAGTGGCCTTTTAGTCGGTCCCCCAGGGGTCCCCTTCCTCTCTGATCTCAAGCAGTGAACCTGTCTTTTACAGACCCCCAACTGCGACATTTATAGTCAAGAATGTTCTACACCTAACCACGGACCTGAGAATGAGGCCAAACTACAACCCAAAAAATGGCAGATTTTGACACACTAGTTTCACACACAAGCATACATATGACGTCCTGTGGTGTGACATGCTATAATCCATCTATTTTAAAATAAACAAAGAATATTGTACTTTTTAAAGTTTGCTGTCCAACTTCTTAAACAGGTTAATCTTTTAGAACCTCAAGATTATATATATATATATATACTGTATATACTGTACTGTATATAATGGAAATATTAATAGCTTTAAAAAAAGGCCTCAACTTTAGCAGAATATAACTTCTTGACTTGGAACTGTTTCTTTGAGATTCAGCTAAATATGATGCATCTGTGTATTCAACATACATGAGAGAGAAAAAAAAACATGCATGGATAAACACATTGTATTCACACACACACACACACACATACACATATACACACACACACACACGTCTGGTTCACTATCCTTGTAGGGTCTCTCCATAGGCGTAATGGTTTTTATACTGTACAAACTGTATTTTATATCGCCCTACACCTAAACCTACCCCTCACAGAAAACTTTCAGCATTTTTACAATCTAAAAAAAACCTCATTCTGTATGATTTATAAGCTTCTGTACCCATGGGGACCTCAATTTAGGTCCCCACGGTGACACGAGTCCCCATGAGTCGGTGTGTATTCAGGTTTAAGTCCCCACCAGTGTAGAAAAACCTGTACACACACACACACACACACACTGTTTTGTTAACCTCCACCTTTCCTTTATTTACTGCCACTATTTACAGTCAAGGGCTCTTTAGGAGTAAAGCAGATATTTAGTGTGGAGTTTCATTGAGTGTAAAGGCCAAATTAGCGGTACCCCATAAAGCGCTTCTCTTCCTGCCTGTAAAATTGTGCACTGTTACTGCTGTGAGTGGGTCCTGTGGGCCTCTGGCCTTTGAGTGAAGACCGCTGACTGCTTATCATATGTAGTAATGACAATTAGAAGTCATTTAAAGTGATAGTTCACTCAAAAATGAAAATTCTGTCATCATTAACTCACCCTCAGGTTGTTCCAAACCTGTAAGAATTTCAGCCATTGAATACAAAAGTATGGAGAAAAAATACTATGAAAGTCAATACTACCATCAACTGATTGGTTAACAACATTATTCAAAATATCTTCTTTTGTTTTTAACAGAATAAAGAAACTCATTCACGTTTGGAACAAGAGTAATGATGACCAAATTTAAATTTTTAGGTGAACTATTCCTTTATTGATTCTACCTTTGACTTGATTCTACTTAATTCTGATTCTATAACAGGTCAATTAATAATACTTTTAGTATAGTTTTACTAAAATAATGCTAAAATAATTAACCAATAATTAGTCCTAACTACATACTTGATTTACTAATTAAAGGAAGAGCACTGAATTATTTTCTCATTACTGTAATATAGTCATGAGTCGCAGCACAGGAATCTCATATTGAATCATATATAGGACATTGGTCCGCATCAGTGGAAGAACACAGATGTTAAAGAACCATTAATAGAAATAGTTATATTAGCTTTATGACCTGTTTAATTTGACAGTTACAGCCAAAAATTGTCCAAATCACATGCCAAGATACACATGTGGTTTCTTGACCAAGAGACAAAAACATGGTAACTGCAATGAAATCTCACAGACCCTCTCTTACAAAAATCTTTTCTTTGGAGCAATTACACAATGACATTCCTGGCGGTGACGGCATGCTGGAGTAATGGACACGGTGTTCAGCATGGAATAACATCCATCCTGGAAAGAGCTGAGGCAGGGAAGCTGTCATACCCCACTCCCATGATAACTTGAAAGAGAATGCGAGTGCTGTCTGCGTCCATGTGAAGTTTATCTCTCTTCCTGTCTTTCATCACTGTGGTTATTAAACCTCCATCCCCCGAGCTCACCGATGTCTAATTACACCAGTGGTAAACAAAAGGAGGGTTGAGAGAGGGGGAGATAAAAAACTGCAGCTGGACAGTGCTGTGTTATTATAATTCTTTAAGCGATACTGTTAACGTGGTCAGGCATTTTAGCACAGCACCTAATAACAGCTCGGAGGTAATTACAGGTCTAGCACTGGGGTGGCACATACTGAGCTGAGCTAGACGCTTGTTAACTTCCCTCAGGCCAAAGGCCGGCGCGTTCCCCTGACCTCTAGCTGAGCATTAGTGCTTAATGTGCTGTTTTGTTTTCACAGATCGCCAAAGCTTAAAGGGGTCATATGATGCTTTTTTAAAGATCATTATTTTGTGTATTTGGTGTAACAGAATATGTTGACATGCTTTAATGTTCAAAAAATTATTTTTCAAATACTGTACATTATTGTAGGTCCTCTATGCCCCGCCTCTCTCAAACGCTTAGTTTTCTACAAAGTCCCTCCTTCCGACAAGCGCAGTCTGCTCTGATTGGCCAGCTGACCCAGAGCATTGTGATTGGCCGAACACCGCAAGCACTCATCGGAAATGTAACGCGCCTTACCATAAGCTTCAGCTTTCAAAATAAATGTAAAGAACAGTCGCGTGACAGACACAGTGATGAAGCTGCTATGTGTTTGCAGTACACAAGCCACGGTTAAGACAGCTGACTCCACTTTGATGTGACACTCTCTCTCTCGCTCTCTCTCACACACACACACGCGCGCACACACACACACACACGCGCACCCGATGCACAAAACTCCGCATTTGAACAGTCAATAGCAAATACTTAAACTAATAACAAAACAGTCGCTGATTCAGAAGCGCCAGATTGTCATAGCAAAGTCAGAATTACCTCCTCTCCTAGGTTCACGAAATGGTCGTCTATAAAATGCATTGCTGTTCTGTTGTAAGTGATCTTAAAGATTCCTAAATGCATCTACTTTCGGAAGGCCAAATAAAGGGCTTTTGCTTTCGCCTAGAAACACCCAGCGTCTCCCTGACATGGCTGCTTCAACACTAACTGCGGTTACTGAAACCACACCTTCTTTCTATGCGTGCACATTTGGGTCGCATTATGCAAATATTTCCACATAGTGAGGTAGATATGTGGGGGCGTGTTAGAACGAGCCGTTTTAGGGGGGCGTCTTAACTTTGATAAAGAATATCTCTTTGGTTTTGAGACTTTAGTCTTTGCAACTTCAGGGATCTTATCTATGCACAGTCAGCTTGTAACACTCCAAAGAGAAAGGAAAACTTGAAATCGCATCATATGACCCCTTTAAGAAACAGTGTCAAACCTCTAATCACACATAATGTGCTTTGCCTGAATTGGAAGCTCATAGAGAAAGAAAGAATTGTCAAAGGGTGAATCTCCCCAAAACCTTTCAAGAACATGTCAGGGTCATATTTCAGCCCAGATTCAAGAGAAAGAAAAGAAAAACAATGAAGAAACCTAAATGTCCAGACACACAACATACTAGATAAGACTTTAGATAAGGTTATGTTTTTAATTAATACATTTCTACCAATCATCATATCATTGATATTTTAGTATTTTTCTTATACCATTACATCATTTATTAAGATTTTGAATTTGCTTTTATTTTTATATTTTTAAGTTTTCATTTCAATTTTGGTTTTAGTAATTTTGTCATGTGCTTTTGTCATTTTAAAATATGTAGCTGTAATTGATTTTTATTTAAATTATAGTTACATTTGATTAAGTTTTCCATCTAATATTTTTATGTCTTTTTTTCTAGCTTTATATCTCTCAACAAAGTAAATTCTGCTCAGCTTCCAAATGATCGATTTAGTACTGAATCATTCAGGAATGTTTCAGCTGCAATGTCAACAGGGCTGTTACAGTTATTATATAATCACATGCCTTCATCAATGCACAACATGCATTATGACAGCAACAGACTCTGGGTTCACGTTTTTCACAAATATGATATAATAATATATAATAATATATTTTATGTAATAAAAGGTATGTGTTTATTACATTTTAAATATAACAATTGTTATCATAATTATAGTTATCATAAATTGGCATGAAAATTTTCCAAATGCAAACTAATGTTAAATGTTATTTACAATTATTATATAATTAAATATTAAACAACATTATATATTATTTGTTATGAACATTTATCTTGACTCTAAAATGGACACATTTTCCAAAAAAAATCAATTCTTAAACAATTAGAGAGCCTATAAACTAATGCACTTTTGTCTCTCAATATGGGTCAAGATGCAGCGATCACAGGCTGTCTGTTTGAAAGCTTTGATACGAGTGTTTTCATATTGGAACCATACGCACTTTAAGAATATGGAAAAGGGGGACGGCTGTCACAATGGCCTCACAACTTCCTGCTCCAAATCTAAATATTTACACTCCAGACATCCCAAGGAGAGGGGTTGATGTTTTGGGTTACATAAAGTCCAATCCTTCAGAACAAATTAAGCAGATTTTCCTCATTAGATGGGACACGTAGTGTGTGAGGTTTAGGAGCTTTGAGTTTAAGCACTACTGTATAAGTGGGTGGATCTGACTCACATATGGCACTCATGTAAATTATTCTCAGCAGGATACATTACATATGTGGTATGTGTTTATGTCAATTTGTTGTATTACAGTTAGGAATAGATGAAAGACAAATACAGTTTGTCTTTCACAAACACAAATAATGTGTAAATTACTGCAGAGAGAAAATTCTGTTCCTGACATAGGAAATTAAAATATACCGTCTGCATCGTAAAGCACCCCAATATGTTCCAATTCAGATTAATCTAATATTGTGATTGTGAATGAACACAAACTTGTGTTGTGAAATATACAGTTTTCACCCCAGGTCCTTCGTGTTTCGAGGCCTCACATTCACAATTAGCTCTGGTTTATGTGGGTATTAGCACTAAGCAGGCACGTGCAGAGCGGGGTGCGGTGGGTGCTTGAGTACCTGCCCCCTTTCCCCTTGATGCCCAAAGTGCCCTTTTGTCTAGGCCAATTTTTTATTTTTTTGTAATTAAATGCCCTTTTGTGAAGGCCTGCCCAATCTAGCTATTAGAAAAATTAATGAATAATAATTTAGCCTTAAATAAAATGATGCCACTATCTCATCCGGAACGATCCCTCACGTTAGTAATTTAGCGCACTATCAGGATGCCTTCAATAACGTCCGCGGCTGCCGGTAAGTGGAGTTCTCAGCGGAGCAGTGTGCTTGTATAGTTATATTATTAAATTGTTATTGTTTTACAAGAACGACGTGAAGAGAGCATGCACAGCTGTTGTTTATATTGCTGTGTGTAGCCTGTGGAAGTAACGTTAGCTGCAGCAAGGGGCTATAATATTTTTGTTCAATATTTTCCCAATGACAATTTTATGATTGGTTTATATACGCTACTACGAACACCTTTTTCCCATTTTTATCACAGAATAAGGGAGAAAATATATTTTATAGTTTCTATACTAAATAATATGTAAATTGATCAATACTGCATTATTCATATAAGTTTACTTATATATTACCTGGAGATAACTTGAAAAACACACATAAACCGTATGTTTTCACAATTGTGTGTTTATTGTCTTCACGTTTCATCAGTAAAAATGTTTCTGCCTTTTATTCAGCTCAGCTACAACGATAGCCAGATGCTTTTGTCCATATTAGGGATTTCCTGCACGTCATAAGTTATTACTTCTATGAGTCTGTTTTGGACTTTCTGCATGAGAGAGCCCTCCGGCTTCGAGTATGAATGAAACATACATTGCATGAGAGAAATCAGTGCTCCTGATGTTCACATCTCCTCATTTTGGATACGAATAAAACATCAGGTCATGCACTATCGATACTGTCTCTTTGAACTTAAGGGTGCTTTCACACCTGGCCTGTTGTTTCGGAACCTGGCACATTTCCCCCCTTAGCTCGGTTCGTTTGGGCTTATGTGAACACGGCAATCGTGCTCTGATCCGCGCCAAAACAATCGGTCCGAGATTGCCTGAACGAGGTGGTCTCGGCTCGATTGAAAAGGAACTCTGGAGTTGTTCGGTTGTAGTGAGAAAGCAATCCGATCTAACGGACCAACGAACCAGGTTATATCACAATGTATAATGGGTAATTACATAAGTTCCGTGAAAAGCATTAGCTTTGTTGTTTTGCTAATACTTCAAAATTAACTTGTGAATGTCTGTGGGTAAGCACGTCTTCGCCATTCAAAATCAAAGCGCACTTTTTCATTTTATAATGCAGTCTTATTGCTTTTCTTCCTAGAAGGTGCATTTTAAAAATGTTTTCCCGATGAATCCTGGACTCCTGCTCAAAGTGATAAATTAATATAATGACAGGAAACAAAAAAAACCTGCAAAGCTGTTGTCGTTCCATCCTGATGGATGACAGCCGTGACAGCTAAGTGGAATCCCGGAAAATAAACCGTGGAACTTTGACCAATGAGAGAACAGTTTACTCGCGCGTGACTTGTATTAACAAATTTGGTCCGTTTAGAAACATTGCCGTGTGAAAGCGAACCGCACCAAGAATAAAAAGCAACATTGTAATAATTTTAATCCCTGTTTCGGAACAAAGCAATCGATCTACAGGTGTGAAAGCACCCTAAATCTAGAAATCTCTACATGAACACACCTGCCCAAATAAAGTGTGGGGGATGAATTTACATTTTATTCAAATTAAATATTTATTAAATATAAAAAATGCAGCTAACATAGTTCTACACACAGCAATAGCCTATAAACAAAGGTTCCTGTTCTCTTTCGTTCTTTGTTAACTTTCGTTCTTTCGTAATTATCACAACACTACTGATTTTCTCATCCTCCAAATTATACTGATCAATCCTGTTTTTATCATCATTATCATTCAAAAAACTTATAATTTCAGAACAGGATAAGAATAGAATTCAATTTTAAATAAGACATAATTTTTTTTTTCTATAACAGCAACAGTAGTGTTTACAACAGCAAAACCACCATACCCTGTAAACTCAATAATAATAATAATAATAATAATAATAATAATAATAACAATATAATTCAGTTTCTAATTCCAGATTAATTAAGAGGTGCGAAGAAAAAAATTCTTTAACTTTTAAACTTAAAATGGTCTATTCTGTTCTGTTTCTTTTTCAAAACTGCGTCACAGCATTTGCTGTTGTATCAATACAGAAGCATCCGTTTCGATACACGTCTCAGCAAGAAGAACAGCCTTGTTAAAAGCCGTGTTCTATGTGCCCCTTTTATACTTTGAGCACCTGCCCCTTCTAAGGTCTCTGCACAGCCCTGGCACTAAGAATAATGAGAAGCAGAAACTGGATTAAGACCCCGCTGTTCCTCCACTTTTTTTTTCTTTTTTTTTTTTACTAAAACGATTATTTAATTAATAATAAAATATTATTAATTAATAAGTTAAAATATTCTAAAATAAATCTTGTGGCAATTAAACTCAACTGAATATGGGATACTTTATTCTTACAGTTATGGTACAAAAAGTATATTCAGGACAAACATTGAGAAATAATAGTATTTTTTTTTCTCACTGATACAAAAGTGCGCAACAAGCCATTATTTATACCAGTTGTGCACTGTATTTATCCAATCATGGTTGTTGACACTGCAAATATGCCAAAAGGAACATTAACCTAGGATTTACGAACATAATGTGTGAAATCTCAGATTGTGATTGTGGGTAAAATATGAGCAATGTGAAATGCTAAACAAGATAACTCAGGATTACATTTACCTGGGTTTTAGAATGGCCCAGGGTTAACTATTTTGACAGTGAAAAGCCCTTAAGATTATTATTTAAGAGCAAACTAAATGTAATGTTTTTGGACACTTAATTGCAATGTCAAATGAAAATATTAGTATACAGTTTTATTAAATGCAGTTAGCTGAATTTTAGAGTACTTTCTTTTTCACAATTGGATCAGAACACTATTACTGAACATATAACGTGTGGTTACTCTAAACCTTAGTACTCAAGGGGCCAACTGAGTTTTCTTCAAATGTCTGTGCCATTTAATCAATGTGTTATTAATCAGCTATAAACTTGACAGTAGCTGAATTGAAAGAGAAAACTGATTAAACTGTAATTCATAGTGTTTGCATTCAGGTACGGTATGCTTTGTGCCTAAAAGTGGAGGGTGCCATGTTCACGCATGGCTTTTTCAATTTACCTACATAAATTACTGCAGGGATGATATATTTTTGTAAGCCAAAACCCAGAAACGAGATCGCATTTTAGCACTTCCAGTTCCATCATCCTGAACTCAATGGTTTTTTGAATGGGTATTTTGGTTAAATGCCTGAAATAAGATCTATGGCTAAAGGGTGCATATGATGCTGCAAAAAAGTACATTATTTTGTGTATTTGGTGTAATGAAATGTGTTTATGCGGTTTAAGGTTCAAAAAACACATTATTTTCCACCTACTGTACATTATTGTTTCTCCTCTATGCCCCCCTTTCTGAAGCGCGTCGATTTTTGCAAAGCTCATCGGTCTGAAAAGCGAGGTGTGCTGTGATTGGCCAGCTGTCCAGTGCATTGTGATTGGCCGAATACCTCAAGCGTGTGACGGAAATGTTACGCCCCTTACTATATTGTGATGCCCTGTCCGGTCGGAGCGACGAGACAAAAACATTAAAATCCATTATAAACGAGGCATTTGTTGCATCCAGTGGGGACATAATTGCGGATTATAATGACTTATACTGTCTTTTTACGCATTGCGTTGCATCACGCCAGATAAACATAAAACCATGTCTGCATTTGTCATCGGAGAAATGACAAACAACAAGTGCTAATCTACACTGCCCAAAAAACCCAAAATGCGCTGGACACATCTGAATATTTGGGTTAAACTGTTCTGGAACAGTGTTGTAAATACAACTTAACCACTGATTTCTAGTCGTGTCCTCTTTTGGAAGACCAAACAAAGTAGTTTCCCTTTCACAACGAAACAGCGTCACACAACGCGGCCTAGAGTGAGCGGCGGCCTAGAGTACGCGGAGGCCGGCGGGCTTGAGAACGGCACGGCCGGTGGATTCGACGAAGGAGCGTCCGGCGGGCTTGTGGCAACCACATGTGACGACCGCGGGCAGGACTCTGCTTCATCCACGGTGAAAGCCGATCCGGTGATCGACAGCACGGATCAGCACGGATCAGCTCCAGACATGACGAAGTGGATATCGTCCTCTTTTGGAAGGCCAACCAAAGTAGTTTCTCTTTCACAACGAAACACAGCGCCTTACCGACATGGCGGCGGCGGCAACAACAATGCTACAGCGAGAATAAAAGTTACACCTTCTTTCTTTGCGTGAACATTTGGGTGGCGTTATGCAAATCTTCCCACATAGTGATGTAGATATGTGGGGGCGTGTTAGAACGAGCCATTTTAGGTAGGCATGGTTGACTCTTAACTTTTATAAAGAATATCTCTTTTGATTTGAGACTTTAGTCTTTGCAACTTTACAGATCTTCTGTATGCACCAAGAGCTTGTAACACTCCAAAGAGAAAGGAAAAATTGTAATCTCATCATATGACCCCTTTAACACAAGCTTCAAACACAATTTTCATGAAATAAATAATTAATAAGTTTTAAAAAGCTTTTACTTGTCTTGAAAAAGTTTGTTGCAAACAAGCGGCTAAATGGGACTACAGAGGAGGTTGAAGTCAATAAACATTATCACATCCCTCATCTACTCACTAGTCCACTTTTACAGCCTAGTTGTGTTCATAATCGAGCTCTTACAGGCTACTCTAACTGAAACTTTCCAGGAAAATATATATTTAAATAAAGACTGATTGAGGTTTCATAAGGTGGTGACATTGAAGTCATGCAACTGTGGTTTAGTTCAGTAATAGCCTATGTTTAGCTGGCGACTGAATTTACATTTCAAAATTCATATGAGTTCTCATGATACACTTTTGTTGGTCACAGAGTTTATTTTCTACAATGATCCCAAAGCCAATGGAAAAATTATTTGGGGCTTTTGTCATGGAACCAGGGTGATGCTACCTTACGGGTCGACCTATAAAAATACGTCATCACTGCAGCAATCTATCGGTGAAGGCTGGTAAAAACTTCAAATCAAGACACGGGATGTCAGGCCTATATACAGTGGCGTGAAAAAGTGTTGGCCCCCTTCCTGATTTCTTATGTTTTTGCATGTTTGTCACACTTTAATGTTTCAGATCATCAAACTAATTTAAATATTACACAAAGATAATGCAAGTAAATACAAAATGCAGTTTTTAAATGATGATTTCATTTATTAAGGGAAAAAAAGCTGTCCAAACCTACGTGGCCCTAAGTGAAAAATGAATTGCCCCCTCCTGTTAAATCATGAAAGAACTGTGATTAACCCCATTATTTTAGAAAGCTGAGTTAAATTTCACTAGCCACAC